>NC_091486.1:5073121-5090621 GCF_947461875.1 Haliaeetus albicilla
TGTTAGGATGCTTTAGCAACTGATTTATGTAAATTCGCTCATAAAAAAAATACGGTTTATTTTTAAGTGAGGAATATGAATTAGAAAATTAAGATGCCGGTTGAGCATCAGCCGAGCATCCGAGCATCCTCAGCCCAGGCGGCACAGGTGAAAACAAGGGGCTGGAAGCAGCCCCTTCACCGTGCAGCGTAGCCAAAAAACAAGCACTCGTCGCCTTATTAGAGACGACCGCGTCGCGTGCCTTATTCAGGCATCAGCAGTTAAAAGCATCCCCTTCTTAGGCCTAACGCGAGCCTCTTCGTAAAGAGGACTAATTTTAGCCAAGTGTTGTAATGTGCGAGGGGGTTTTTCTGTGTAAAACATTGGCAGTGGTATCCTGCTCGTATTCCAGCACGAAGCGCTCACAGATATTGTCCTATACAATAATACTTAACGACCATTGTCTACCCTGATGATTTACATGTGGTTTTCATTTTGGGGGAAAAAAAAAAAATAGAAAAGGAAGATTCTTTTTTTTTTTTGGTTGTTTTTATGTTCCTGTGTTCCCCTTCACCTAACAAAAACCCCCTTCGGCTAAACCATTAAAAAAAACCCGTATCTTTGCGAAGTCGTGCTGTTGTTACAGAAAACCTCGAAACAAAGCGACGCTGACCTCGTTTGCGTTAGCGCTTCGCGGGGACCGCCGGCACCCTAAAATACAGCATTAGCCCCCACACCTCTCCCGCTAAGTCAACCCAACGTAGGCCCTGCCTGCTTGGAAATGCATCAAAATCAAAAGCGACATTCTCTAGCAGACACGTTCTCACTTTAAATCGGTGTTAGAATGTCTTTGCATGAGAACAGGCCCTCCGATGCAATCCCTGCCCCTTCTCTCCATCCCCCCCGAATCCAAGCCTGTCGAGGATTACAGTGCGCAACCTCTGCCGACAGCAGATAAATAACTGACAGTATGTTAGCGGAGTTGCTAGGTTCTCCGCAGAGTAATTTGTTTTCTCCTTTCTCACCAAGTCTTTAATGTTTTGTTATAAACATCTATAGCAAGGCGCTGCTAATAGAAAAGACTTATGGCCAAGGATCCGGATAAAAGGCTGCGACGGGTTTCCGAGCTGCTTTCTTGCGAGGGCTACACCACGGAATCGCTCTTCCCTTTATGCGGATGGGCTTTGCTGGAAACGGAGAGTAAAATTCTGGTGATCGATGGACAAAGTTCCCACATCGGGTCAGTGGTTTGTAGTGTCCCACAGGTTTTCATTGCAAGGTGATAAAATGTCCATTTGGTGAAGGATGAGTATATTAAGGAGACGACAGTGACCAGTGTGGCACGATCCTCATCTCCCCCCCCCCCCAAAACTACCCCACCAGCATTTAGGCATGTACGTTATTCCCTCCCAGTACCCCGCAACGAGCCCACAGACACTTGCCAAAGGTGTTTTTGCTGTAACTGGGGTACACCAGCGTGTTCCTCAGCTCTTTCTGCACGTGAGCCTGCAGACCTGCTGCACCCCCAACCGCAGTCATGTCATCCAGGTGACACGTTCGTAATTTTATTATAAGGCTGGAGGCTCTTTACGTGTCTCCTTCATGGCGAAGACCTGTAGTACTTCTTTTAACTCAAGGCATTCACCCAAGCCTCATGTTTTTTCTTTTTCCCTGTGTGTGCTGTATCATCTCAGCAGTTAAAGACTTGATAAGAGAAAATTGTCAGAAATCAATTCTTCTTCCCCTAATTGTACGGGTGTGATAAAAGATCACACGGGGAATCTGCGAGAATTTACACACACATGCAAACAAATAGCTGCTATCAATTCACGTGGAAGATCAGATAAGCCCGTTATCTCGTGTCTGTACGTACCAGTGTGTGACAAGAGCGTGGGGAAGGACGTGGGGCAGGAGATACAGGAGCAGGAGGAACGGTGGTGGAAGTCACGATGAGGAAATTCAGAAGAAAAAAAAAAAATCTAGATTGCAAAAATTATCTGAAGATTTCTGGTGTAAGGGAGAACGATGTGTACAGAGATAGCACTGTGCCCAGTTGCCTGTTTTTAATGTAGAGTATCATAAAGTCAAAGAGCTGAAGAAGAAATGAGTCCACGGAAGAAAGCTTGTTTTGTCATCGCTGTTGCTGTACTAACGTGTGGTTGCCCACCGTGAGGACATGGTCTCCTTCGCTCAGGAGCAAGTCCTTGGGAAGGGCTTGTCCCAGATAGTGCGGTGTTGTGATGGGGCAGCTCTTCATCAGTGAGCTGAGCACAAGTCCTCTGCAAGCTGCGAGGGAGGGGAGCCTGGAAAGGCATTTTTTTAATGGTAGCGCCTTGTTCCTCTTCATCTTGGCAGTGCAATACAGAATTTGGGTAGTTACTTCTTGCCTTTAAATTCAGAACTCAAAACTACTTGATGTAGAGACATTTGAGAATACAGTGAATCTATACCCAAGTCATACTTTCCTCACGCCGTCTGATAGTTTTGACCAAAGTTCATCCCGTCAAGATGCCTGTATGGCAAAACAGCAAAAGGTGAAAGAGTAGGCACTCCACCTAGAAATCACCTTTGAGTACCCATCAATACTATTAGCCTCAACAGGCATCCTGAAGGTTGTAAACAGCCTGCAGAGAGTGTGTAGAAGAAAGGGCCGTGGTCCTACTCCTCCCTGCCAGGTGGCCGCTCAGGCGGTGTCACGTAAGGAGGGCAGTCGTCGTGTATTGTCAAAAGAAAGCAGATCCCCCATTTCAGGGAAATCGTAGCTGACTGAGTCTGTTCTGCCCATTTCCACGGGAAGGCCGTGGAGAGTTTGGCTCTAGAGCCGTGCTGAATGGGGAATGAGTTCCTGCAAGGAAACCTCATCTTTGAAAAGCAACTGATTCTGGCAGATTCAATCCAAAAAGGTGAACGTGGTGGATGGATAAGACAGACCGAAAACAACGGCTTAAAATGCAAGTGTTTATACAGCCTTAACAAAAAAGATACCAGGTACAGTAAAAAAGCCCATAGGATGTAAAATTAACAATTTCAAAATGAAAAATTTTAGCTGTGTCTAAGAAGAGCTGTCTAATACTCCCAAAGAAAACGGTGTTCACCAGGGCTGCAATACAGATGAACCAGTGCCACAAAAGAGTACATAAAGACATCTGATTAAATGGAAGCTGACACCCTCACTTCTTGAACACCTCAAGCAAAAGTAGTCTAACTTCACTTTCATGCAAGCTGGGGTTAAGTTTGAGAGCAGGTACTAGTTTTTTATAAGTAGCAAATAAGAAAGTTAATTAAATACTCTGAGAAGTTCAGATTTAAATGTTAACTGGCAGGGCAGTTTGGAAGTATCCGTTCCCTGGTTGTTCGTTCAGTGAAGTCTAACCTTGAAGTTTCTTCCCACGGCCGGGGATTTGGGGTATTGAACACTTCCAGTGGATGCACTATTCCTTGATCACTGTTTTTAAGAGCTTGTAGAAATGTTCAGCATGTAGCGAAGACCTCTGAGGTGTGAAAGTACTCCTGCTGTAGTGGACATCTCAGCACCATTTTTTCTGTCTTATAGCATGTTTTCTCAAAGGGTTCTAAAAAGTTGATAGTCCAGAGGAGAAAACATCTCTAATTTTGATAATGGCAAAAAAGGTGCTTTGTATTACCTCTCTAGTTTTCAGCTAAAAAGCCAGATATAATTTTGAGTAGTTTGTTATGTTTATAGTATGGGCAGAGCCTATAGTAAGTGTTCCAAGAGCAGTAATTGGTTTTATGAACTTCTCTTCAGTTCCCTTCCTACCTGATCTCTGATTGAGATGTGGGTAGCTAGAGATTCAGAAGAACTGTCCTGTAGTCACAAACTAAACAGAAACCTATCAATTTTGAAAATTTTAAGACAAACACTTCATCCTGTGATAGAATGGCAGGAATTAAGTGAGGGCTGTGACATTCACCTGTGAGGTGCTGAGAGACCTCAGTAGTGCATCACCCCCAAAGAGTACCAAAATCTTCCTTCCCAAACCTTATGGAACACAAAAAATATTTCTACTACCTGCACTTGTATACGCTTTGCCTTTCTATAAAACCTTGAATCTGTCAGTCTCGGACTAACTGTTCAGGATGGGATCTTAGAGGTGGAGAAACTGAGGCAGAAAGTGAGTTCCCAGCTTTGCTCGCCAAATCCTCTGTGCCTTTGGAGATGCATTTGTGTTGCCCCAGCATCCTCTTGCTTTTCCCATCAGGTAACTGCCTCCGTGGGACAGGGAAGAGCAACAGCATCTACGTTTAAAATGGGTACTTAAATTTTCATTAGCGGGTAGAGCTGATGAGCTGAAAATGGGATGTTTTTTAGCTTTCCGGAAGATTCCATGTCTACCAATCATATTGAAAAGATTCACAGAGGTTAGCGAAGGTGTTTGGGTTTGAGTGGGTTTTTTTCTCCTGTGGTTTCAATTGCCTGGACTCCTGATTAGTAGTTGAAGCAGTTTGCTCGGTTGGCATCAGCGGTGTACTAAAGGAGAGGGAAACTATCTCAGAAACACAAAGAGCTAAAATATTTTGTGATCTGTTCTCACTCAGATGTGTACTTCAAATTGCATTCCCTCAGTTAAGGGAAATAATTTCAGTTACCCTGGTCACAGTAGAAAGCAGTCCTCTCTTTGAATGCCTTTTTCCATTAATGTAGATATGTTTCTGAGATGAGAAACGATGTTTCTTCTAATTACGGTTACATGTAGTTAATTTCCTTTTTTAAAAGCTCGGTGTGAAAGGCAGTTTCCTTTAAAGGGAGGGGGGAGAAAAAAGCGATACAGCTGATGTTCCTGTTGCCTTAGCAACAGATTTATTTATTAGGGTCTGAAATGACATGAGTTAATATACCACATACCTGCTGATCGGCAAACTCTCCTATTTCAGCTCCAGTTGACAATTAAGTCCTGGACAGCTACAGCCAGGGGTTAATGTTACTCATTAGGAGAACTAGGTCATTACTGGGAAATCAAGGCACTTAAGGCAGCATGGATAAAATACAAAATTCAACATCTCAAGGAGTGAGAGGGTTTATGTTAATTAACCTTATTTTCCTTGCATTAAAAAAAATCTTTCGCATATGACAGTGGATCAATTAATTGGGGGGGGGGGGGAAAGTAAGCTGTAGTTTACTTTCCTCTCCTAGTTGTCTTCATTTCCTTTGGAAGGGTTTCATTATTTTATGGAAAATTCTTATGTCTATATGATGAGTAAAAAGGGTATTAAAATTAAGAAGGGAATCATCATGGAAATCAGCTTTACCACAAGGGAATGAGCAAATAAAAGCCTTGGAAATGAAAATAAATAAGCTTTGCTAATACCTCACCTAAGGAGCGGAATATAAGCCCATCAGAGCTTGAAGATATTTAGAGGTACTTCTTTGCTTCTTTATTAAGCAGTTACATAGTTATTTGACCTTCAGAAACTGAAACTTTAGAGAACTAATTCAAGTTGTTGGTAAATATTCTATTTACAGAAAGCTGATCAGTGGTGTAGCCAACAGTAACTCCTGTAGTTAGTAATTGGCTTCTGATTTCAGGAAAATTAAATATATTTTCTGGAAGTTTTATTAAGATATCTGAGTGGGAGTTTTAACTCGATAAGTCATAAGTGATTTAATAAAGCTCTCCTGAAAGCCTTTATTTACTAACTTTTAGCAGACTTCATTCTGATACTGGAGAACTTAATATGCTGAAAAAGAATCGTATTAAAATAAAACTTATTTTTTTACTCGCTGCTTCCCCAAATACACTCAGTTTTTTCTCTTCTTCTAAGCACTCTCTTTTCTATATTTAAGCGCTGTGGCCCAATTCTGCTTCTCATTGTGTTTAGAGCAATTTGGTGTAAACCTTTTTTCCACTGCTGGAAAGTCAAGGTTGAAGCAGCATCTTACCTGGGGTGCATGCAGTAAGCCCTTGTATCAGATTGTAAGAGCACTGTTACCTGTAACGAAAGCAAAATTCAAGCCCTGTGAGTGGTTTTCTGCTCCATGGGATGGTTTTGCACTCTGATGTACCTCTTTTCTTAAATATGAGAAACAAGTTAAATAACATCAAGATTCTGCTTAAAATATCACATGCAGAAACCTTCCTTCTTCGTTCCCTCTGGGCTCTCCAGGTGCTCGCAGAGCAGCCACTTAAGTGCCATCCTCTGAAGCCTGTTACAATAAATGCTTCAGCCATAGTTGAAAAACTGATTTTGAGTTAATGTAAGACCGCAACTGCATCACGTGGACATTTGAAGATGATTTAAGTTTGGGATAGATGTATCACAGTTTGCCATAAAAGCTCCAGTAAGCTTGTCTCTCCCTTTTTCCATGGTGGGAAGCTCATTTTGTGGTGTCTGTCTTCTCTGGGACAACTGCGAAACCAAGCATGTGAACTGGTGGGACCGAGGAGTCCTCTCAAGACTCTGAAGGAAGGGGACTCTTCCACCTGTTGCTGTCAAAGCAATCCTTTTCTGCTCCATTCACCCAAGCTGGTCTTGGCCTTTCTCTTTCAAACCTCTTCCTTCTGTCTTCGCCAGGCTCAGTTCCTCGGGCATCTCCTCTATGTATAGTCCCCTTGTGCAGCAAATTTGCGTCTCACTCTTCTCTAGGCTCTTAGCCTTACTCTGTCTCCATCGTTTCACTCCCTACCTGTGCAAGGGACCTTCTACAACACATTGGTCCCTTGTTTCTCCTAAGCCCCGTTGTCCAACCTGACTCTGTTGGCCTCTTGGTCTTTTACACTCATTTCACTTTTTCCCTGTATGAACTGGCCTTGTGTTGTATCTTTTCTCCATCTCCTTTACTTCTTCGCTCAGTTCACTGTTTCTTTGCCATGCTATTCTTGCGTTGCTGGTCATATTTGATCGGATCTTATTTGTCCTCTTTGCTTTTTTCTGGTCCTCATCGAAGAGTTTTAGTCAAACTAGAAAAGCACGCATTACTATTACTGCTTTCTGCCTCTTCAACCCATCTCTTATACTACTTTATTTTCTTAACCAAATCTTCCATTTTCTTGTTGTTCCTTATTTTCAATGCCTATAAAGCAGTTCTTTATTCTGCAAAGTCCAATAATTTTATTCTGAATGCAGTAGAGGAGTCACTGAAAGTGAAGACAAGATCTGTGTTTTCAGTTCAGATGTTAGATCCTGCCTGGGTTTTAGCAGCCTGACCTGCGACAGTAAGACTGGTTTACTCAGCTTTAGCCTAAGGTATGCCCGAGACACGTGGACCGTTCGGTGACTAGGCACAAAAAGAAATTTTTCAAAGGCTTGGCTACATTTTCAGGAAGACTTCCAACACATGCAACAAGAGGCGTATCCTTGACTCAAAATCAAATGCATCCAAATATTCAGTTCTTACTCTAAACCAAAAAGAGGTTCAAATACTTAAAACAGAGGCTTATTTGAAATTTGACATATGCAAGATATGGTTTGCAGTTTTGCTGGGCAGTGTTGGGTTTTTTTTTTTTTAAATCTTGTTCTTTGGATGTTCTGGAAACCTTTTGGCAGAATTTTTCTAGAAGATTCTCCCTTTCCGTTCTTCTCCTCCCCTGCTTTCCTTTTCTCCATGTTTCCACCCTTTTTTTCCTCCCTTTGTCCTCTAATCTCTGCTTTTTCTCAGTTGTGTTTGTGCAAAAACCGACTCAATTAAATGAGTTGATTCTTCCTTCTGAAAGCGGTGAGATTTGTAGTTACTTTAATCTTGTTGAATAATTAGTTTGAAGCCTTGGTCTTGGTGCCAAGAAGGTTCCTGCTTAAGAGCTTCATCCTTGGAGATGACAGCTTCACAAATCCAAAAAGGGTGAGTTTTATTAGGTACCTGAGCTAATTCCTCTTGGGGTATTACTCAGGAAGGACCAGGACTTATTTTTTGGCCCAGGCAGTGTATCCGGGGGAGTGTTACGTAGTTGTAGTTTGGTGATGTGAGTCCACCACGGAAATCACAGAGGGTCTTTTATGGTGGGCTTGCCATTCCCAGGCAAACGTGTAGTAAAGTAGTTTTTATGTAGTAACTTATGTTTGATTCTTCTTCTGTTCTTCCAAGGAACCACCTGAGTAGATTTTTATTCACTTTTATCATATTCATGCCCATCTATTATTACCATGACACGACTTTTTTATAGTATATTGAATTACAATAGGATATATTGTGTATGGTTATCAGGGCTGTCAGGGTCACTCAGATTATTTTATCTTGCCTCACAACAACAGGAAACCATTTGTTATGTTACCTTTGGAACACAAAAGGAAGTTAATATTTTTTTTTTAAAAAGAAACTATTTGGGGGTAGTCCACAGCAGTTATTGGGTTGTGTTGCAAATTCAAGTAAAATGTTTTTTTATCTGAATCCTATACTTGTGAAAAGCTAGGCTCTCTTAAGTTGGAGTAAAAGAAACGAAAAGGCATCTGAATAAAAGTGCATTGATTTTTATACCAAGGTAACTGAGACCAAACGCCGGTCTTTGTCTTCAAAGGTTAATCTCTCTTTAGGAAATAAGCAGGAGGCTCAATGACTGATGCTGATCCTGAGGTTTCTTTGGTTAGAGAATGCGCAATATTTTATTTTGAGTTTTTTCTTCATGAACTGTGAGGGGAGAAGAAGAAGAATCTAAACAATAAACTCCCAAGGTTCTTTTTTTATGAATCTCTTCTAGATAACACAAGATAGGAGAAAATGCTTTTCCAGCGTAAAGCAAAATGCCACCCATTTTTCTCAGGCCAGCAATTTGAAAAAATCAGGAGGTAAAATACACGCTCCTCACTGTAAATACGTCACGGGCTATAATAGAAAATAAAACACTGTATTTGCCGGTACTCTTTGGCTGCTTTTTGCCTCTCTAGTGCCATTTTTTAATTCCTTGGCTTGCAGAGGTGTTTTGCGAGCACGGGCAAAGATCGGGACCTTTTTTGCTTGTAGGACCTCCAAATTGCTAGCTCAAATTTATTCTCTAGGTTCCTTTTTTCCAGTGGCACTTATGCAAAAACATTTTCTTCTACTTGACTCCATTTTCTATTAACTGAGGGGGGATTAGATATTGTGGTAACTTTTGATGTTGATGATGCCAGACAATGTTTAGAGGCACAATTACAGCAAAGACATTTTGTAAGCATATCAGCTGAAAAAGAAAACTCATTGGACTTAACTACATACTTACAGTCTACCTCTACCTCATATTCGAAATGTAAAAAGATGGAAAAATCCTGTGATAAATTGAATAAATGGAAAGCAATTAACTTTTCCTTCATGTTTGCATTTTCATAGTTACTTCTTTTTCCCCTGTTTCTTTTCTAATAGCTCTTTCCCGGCAGTAATATTTCCTCTTTTGCAGTTATCATGAGCATTGTTACCAGAAATTTGGTATTAGAATTTTAATTTTTTTGTCTGCTTTTTTTTTTCCCAATCTTAACATAGAAAATGTACATTAAAGTCATTTGATTTAGGTAAGTCCTCTGTCCTCTGTGAAAATAATTACTAGAATGTATTTCATTTGGTACATTGAATAGGCTTGTAGCATGAGTCCTCTTACTTTAAGAAGAATATTATCCCCCTGAAGTATTTACTGACTCCAATCCTCACCACATTTCTGTAAATGAAAGCTCCTGTAAGACTGTATCTTACAGATGGGGAAACCTGGGCAGAGCCGTCTCATGGGAAATCAGTATCAGGAAAAGACCAGAACTCGGCAATTCTCTGTTTTGAAGGCCAGGCTTATTTTTTGTGATTATGCTGCTACTTTCTAGCTTTATTAGATTAGAATCAACCTATATTCAGATTTTTCTGAGCTCAAGATTTGATGTGAAATACCAAAGTGTAATATAGTAGATAGTATAATGCAGTGAAAAAATCTCGGATATTGTTCTTTAGGTTACGTCTGACTTGAAACGGAGCCCTGTTTTTACTCCAGCAGAGTGTGCATGCAAAGGCTGCACCATTTATTGATGTGCTGCCGTTCGCTCCTTGAGAATGCCCTGGACAGATACAGGGTCAACAGGAGGCTGATGTCATATGAGTCCTCTTATCAGCCCGTGGCATCCTTCATCACCCTCCCCAAGTCTGTACCGTATCAGTCAAACCAGTAAAGAACCTCAAGTTCCTGCCGTTATCACCCAAACGAAGAACGTTACTGGGATAAAGGCACCTTCCAGCTCCTGGCTCTGGGTGTGATAGAGGTGCAGCTCTCGCCTCGCAGCCCTCTCTCAGCACCAGCCACTGCCCCTGCTTTTCTTCACCTTCATTCCTTCAAAAATGTTAACTTTTACAAGGGATTTTGCATGTTTTCTACCTTTTCCTCCGTGGTGCTTTTGTTCTCCATCCTCACTGCGCTGTGCTTCCCTGCTAACACCGTTGCGTGCCTTTGCTCTCTTTAGTCTCCTCTTCTTCGGTTCCCCTCCTTTAATTGCCATGCAGTTTTATTTTTGCTTCCTAATTTATATCTTTACTGATCTTTTTCTGACCTTTTCTCTACCACTGATAGCACTCTCAAATGCTCTCTGCAGCTTCTCCCTATCTCCAAGTCTGATTTTTCTGTATTCTTTCATTTTTCCCAAGCCTATGCCTTTTCCTTTTTCACTCCTATTTACCCATATTTATCTCCCCCCCCACCCCAGGTTTGGATATGCCATAATTTTTTAGTTTTCAACTTGAATATTTGTATTTTTTAATTATTTTTTTCTTTTCTTGTGATTCTCTTCCCCTTTGCATTGTTTTGCCCATCTCGTCTGCCCTGTTTGCTGCCAGACTCACTCCTCGCTATTTCACTTTCCCAAAACTAAAGGATCGCTGTCATCCACTTCAAGGTCTGTGTCTGAGAAACTTCGTTTCCTTCACTTTTAATTATTGATTCTGTGCTCATGGACTTCCCAGCCCCATCCCTGCTCCTCACGCATTCCCTGTGCCGTGGCCGTGCCTGTGCCTTTCCCTGCCGATGTCCCGTGTCCCTTTTTCTCCTCCCTGGATGTCTCTTGGCTCGCCAGTCCTGTCTCCACGACTGCTGCCCAGCTTCATAAATAATGAGCGATACTTCAGTGGCCTATTTTATCAGCGATTTGCTAGCAATAATTGCAGGTAGGCAGAAATCTGTCTTTTAGCTCTTGCTATATATCCTAAAAAAATATTAAAAAAATTGAAATGCTGCTGTAACTTCTGAAGATTTTGTACCTGGTTTAGTAGTGCCATTTCCCGCCTTTACCCATCTGACATTCAGGTGATTTTACAAAACGGGGAGGCAGAAGGAGATGCACCCATCTTGTTTGGATTTGAATTGCTTGGATTTAAGGCACTGTAAAAAGTAAAATATTACTGCGTGCCCTCACAATTTGGGATTCTCTGCCACTGAAAATCTCCCATGCTAAATGTCCTAAGAAGATTAAGATCAACCCTTTTAATGTTGCTTTTAGCTGAGCTTATTTGTAACCCTTTCAGAATATGTAGCACCTTAAGAGATGGCACAACAGAGCTGTTGATATCACAAGCATTACGTACCCCTTACGCAGTATTTTCTGAAATATTAAGACTTTCTTCCCTAGTTTGGCACTTTTATGTTACTGATTAACTTGCATAAACCGTAGGTTTTAATATATTTTTTTAAATAGACTACAGTTATTTTGCCCCTTTGAGCAAGTCCTGTCTCTTTTCCACAACTCTTCTACTGTCTAATTGCATAGCTATATGTGTCTTCCTCCAGATCCAAAATAGCTGTGATTATCACCATGTATGATAAGTTTACATATACTTAAAAAATTAAACTTTAGTCACAGAAGACCATATGGGTCTCTTACTGAATTTCACTCAAATTCAAGAGATGAATATGCACTGAATAATGTAAAGGGCCAAATTCTGCAATTTCTTTTCTATTTTTTTTTTTTAAATGTGTTTCCCATCACTGGTCAGGGGTGTGGGTATCCTGCAGCCCCAGGGAACGACTCCAGTTTAGCTGGTCTCTGTGCACTCTCCTTCCAGTTCCAGCAATGGGCAGGGCTCGAGGGCTCAGGCTGAATTCACAAAATCCCTGAATAGCAGAAGGGTGTTTTGAAGCCTGTTGCCATTGATTGTATAGAGAAGCATCATCGTAGTGCTGTGAAGTTGCTTTTTTTCATCATTTTAGGCTGAAAAGAGGGATGTCAAGTCATCAATTAATCCTGACAGCATCCTTCTGTGGTGAAAAAATAATACTGTCACACCCATTTTATAAACAAAAAATCTAAGGCAGAAATAATGGAGGCTCAATACTGGTGCTGCTGATACCAGCACCCTCCCATTCCCCATTTCAAGGAACGTCTTGAAAGTTTTATTTCAGATTACAAAGGGAAGTCAATAAATCAGGCTGAACCCTGGGCCACGTTCCCATACCCAGACCACTAAACCTCAGCCAGTTCTTAAGAGAGACTTCAAATGTCTCTCTTAAAATGTGTTTTAGACTCAAAAATAAAAAAAGCCTCGAGTAATCCTGGGTAAAAATTTTTAAGGTGCAGTATCTAAACATGGAGATTGAAGGTCTCCAGTGGCAGTGCTCTCAAATCCGAGTATAGGTATGGTGCCTGTGTCTGTTTTGTGGAATTTACAACTGGAGCGTGGTCATTCTGATGTCTTCATGTTCTTAACGATGAAATTTAGAGCATTTTCATACCATGCCCAGTTCTTGTTTTCCTTTACTAGATGCATTTCAAATACCTAAACTAAACAACAAAGGCAGACCCTAGAATCACATTAGCTTAATTTTTCCCCAAACACAGTGTCTTGAAAGAAAAGTTTGCATTTTAATATCAGGCTTTTATACAGTTTTGCAGTTTTTCTTCAGGAAATGGAGTATATATAATTAATACTGTTTAATAAAACTCAAAAATGCAACAGATGCAGCCAAAAGTGCACGTCATTTTGAGCAGATCTTTACAGAACAGACATTCCATATTGTGTTCATCTTTTTCCACGATCACTGCTATGACAATCTGGTGTGTTTAGCAGTTGTTGCTGAGTAAGGCAGACTGGATTGTATATGATTGTCTCCATGTCAGCCAAGAAACAGAGCTCTCTTCTTTTTGATGCAGTAAAGAGGTGGTCTTGTACTATTAGTTGCTTTCTACCAGGAGCAGCTCTACCTTTACTAACTTGCAAGGATAATAATACATTGTGATCTGTAGATGCACGTGCTAGAAGCTCTCTGTAGGTCTTAACCGAAAATAAAACGGTTGTGATGTGGAAAAGTCACAGGAACCGATAAATCGAGTAAGATGACCTCCCAAATAGAAAAGCTACACAATTCGCAAAACATGTCATTAAAATCTGTGAGTATCACATAAAAGCAAACTATTTTAAAAGGGGATATGGAAGGAGGATCACCTCCAGCAGAAAACCCATAAGAGAGGCTCCAGTGCAGAGGAAACGTTTCCCCTTTCAGCATTCCTTCTGGGTGCCAAATTTTCCTTCTGTTCTTCCCCACCTATTAAACAAAGCTGCAACTTCCAATTCCTATCAGTTTTCCTAAATATGTGCAGCTTATGTGGCTTCGACGAGCTGTAAGGCTCCGTATTCTCCTGCCAGCTCCTTGACAATGTGGCTCCAACAGCATCCTCCACTTTTGGCTGCCTCTGGGACCCCTGGTCTCTTCTGGAAAGGGAGAGGGAAAGCATATCCTTTGCTGGAAGGACTTTTTGTGACTGCGAAGCCGATAGCGCGGCTCTGAGGAGCTTGGAAAGATCCCTGGGAGCGTCGTGGCTCTGTCTGTCGAGGCTGTCTGCTCTCCGGACGGGGAGGTTTCGGATGAGCATCACATACGGGGTGGGCTCAGCAGGATCAATTAGAGAGCACCCACCGAAAACCCGCCTGGGGGAAACTGAGGCTAACGGGAAACATTATGATGAATTACACTGACATGTTTCTGACAGAGCTGTTCCCTTCCAGCCGAGTCGGAATCCTCGATTGTAATCCCATTTTGGCTCTTTCGGCCGGGCATTTGGAGGGGACTGAAACGCTGGCGACGTGGTTCTGCGCACGGTGTACCTACCAAAAACAGGTGGCTGGTTTAAGCACGAGGATGTGAGCAAAGTAGTAGGTAGTTCTGGGATCTTTGCGACTGGAAGAAATGCTCGCTCCGAGCCAGCGCTCATAGCCACTTCGGTTACTGGAACCACCGTGAAAACTCCTGGTTCACAGATGTGAAACAAATTACGAAGCTTATGCAGTTGCATTCCTCCTTATTATTGGGAACAAAACAAATCTGGGAGATGGAGGACTTCTTAAAGTAATTATTGTCTGGCTTTATTTTAAGAAAATGCAACTAATTCTGAAAACTCCACAATTCCTGGAGATTTCTCAGCCTAGGGAAGTCACATTAATTATACGATTAATTTGTTTTAATTCCCTAAACCAAAAATATTGACTGAATGAGAAATTAACACATGTAGAGCTGCAGATGTCATTTGGCTTCAGATTTCCTGAATGATATAATTATTAATCTTTCATATAGCAGTGTGTCAAACCTACAGATTCATTCTACAAAATTAGTCTGTGAAGAAAGACACCAGGACAGCTGAGCTATAGATTTTCCCTTAATACAGGAAGGAAAACAGTGGAATTTTCTAAATAATAAATAAAACCAAAATATTTTAAAGACATATGGTGCACATCTGTCTGAAATACAATAATTTAAAGCAGAGTAATTAAATGCAAGATAGAATATTCACCTTGGAGTGGGGGAATTATCTCATTTCATTTTTAATATAACTTACCGAATTTGGGAAATTTAGATCATCTGTGGTATCTTTTGAACCTTTCATTCTGTGCTAGTAAAGAACATAGATTAGCAAATTGTCTTTTTCTTTTCTTTTTGGATAACCAACCTTGTGTTTTGAGTGTCATACCCATACAAACCTTTATTATTATCTTCTGCTGAGATTATAAATAACTACAGGTTTCTTACTTCCTGTTTTAACTTCCAGTTAACTCCTTAAAAGTCTAAAGGTAGAAAATGCTTCGTGCTAGTTTATTCCTTTCTTCTTTACCTAAAGCACGGAATCGATCAGAAGCTTTACATTAGTGCAGCATGGATTCATAAAATTCTAGTTTGGGAAGTCCTATGGTTTTAGCAAGAGTTTTTGATTAACCTGTTCCTCCTGAAAAAGGGGGTAAACTGTAACGGAGATTGTATGCGTATTTTTTGACAGGGGAAAAAAAAATTTAAAAAATCTTGGGTTTCCTCCTTTCTCCTTTTTTTAGCATGATTTTGCCTTCAGCTAGGTGAGCTATTACTCAGTCCTTCTCACTTTCAAAGTTGGTACTTGGAAGAGTAAAGGCATCATCTGAAGACAGGGAAGAGAGATAAAAGTCTGATGAAACTGAGTTTTGATCCCGAGTGCTGGGTTAAGGAAACGGTTTAACCATGCGGCGTGAGCAAAGAGGGAAATTACGCTGATGACATTTAGTCCCCAAAAGTACAATTTAAGAGAAATACTGTTCTGATAAAAAAAACCAGACCAACAGTTCCACAAGTAAGCATAAATGATACTGAGATAAGTTCTGTTTGTTTTAAGGGAACACGACAAAGATCCTGAAACGTTCTTTAAAGTCCTGTTGAAACTGAAAGAGAAAGATCTACCTTTTTGCGTGTCTATCCTTGGAGAGTCTTTCACCGAAATTCCAGGTACCTTTCCTTTTTTTTCTTTACTGTACACTTACCCTAAAATAGATTTTTCCACAAGTAGTTTTCATGCACATATTTTCTTATATTAGTGAAAAGAACATGTTTAAAATCTTTGTAATTGTAAAACTAAATAATATTGATATGTTGTAAAATTAAAAATATTAAAGACAGTAAGCATTTTTTATTTTACTTGGCAGTGTAAGACCTTATTTATGACTTGTGTTTCAGTAACACTTGTGTATTTGTTGAAACAGAGAGATAGGTGTGAGTGATTGGATGGTTCAGATAGGAAACAAAATCTTTCAGGCCGAGGTCACTCATCTGAAATCCAGACCGAGATTTTAGCAGGTGAAAACACTTAGTTCCCTTTCAAATGGAAGGTTAAGGGCTTCTGTGGAGAGCTTCTGGTTTGTATCTGGCATGAAAGTGGTCATTAATATTTTTATACCACTCTTGCACACTCCTTCCGTTTCTTGGTTTCTGACAACCACTACTCTGTAAACAGTTTCACCCATCTGAAAAAAGAAATAGGTTTTATGCTGAATACACACAGCTTTGTGCCTGAGATACTGTGGCAATAAAGAGAATAATCAAATCCTATACCAGGTGCACTTGTCGTAAATTAAACCTTTTTAAAATGTACATTAATGACGAGCGAGCTTCAAAATAGCCGAGGTTTTAGCTCATATGTGTTTTCCAAAATGTAGACTTGCATCCCTCCACCTCTTTGGTCTGTAAAAATAGACTTGGGTTTAGTTTATTTGTCAGTTCTGTCGTATCTGTTGCCTGCTGGACTGGTGACACTTCAATTGTTTTAGTTTTGATTTTGCAGTTTTTAAGACACCAAGAAATTGATCTGATCCAAATAACTTTTGGGTCCCCAACTGTGGCACAGCTGGATTGGAAAAAGAGGTAATAATTTAGGAGCAGGAAATACTTTGTGTTTTCTGTCCAGTTCTTTTTAGACAGTTTTCTGAAAGCTTGTTCTTCCCAGCAAGTCTTATCGCAGATCCCAAGGCAACGTTGCTTTCCAGACTGAGAACACCAGATTTCTTAGAAGGAGAAATTTCTAAGGAATACATGACAGATAGGAATATATGATGGTGCACTGCGGGAACAGATTCTATTGACACTCATTTTGGATGTTGTTACATATCTCATTTGTGGCTTCAGTACTTATGAATAATGTAGATCATCCTAAATTTATGCCAGTATATCAAATCTATATGCCGCACCTCTTGTCTTGTCAATTCATTCATCCTCGTGTATAAATAGAGTCTATATAAAGGACGACGTTGTGAAATGTGTCTCATCATCATGCATTTGATAGGGCCATATTCATACAAATGACATATGCAGGTCATTGCTAACAAGTACCAATAAAACCTGTTGCACATACTTTACTGAAAATCTTTTTAAGAGATTTTTTACAGATTTTATTTTTTAATAAATTGTTGGCACTGCATTTCCTCTCCCTCCAATTATGGGACCAAATTCCCTCAGTGTTATAAACATCACGTTTACAGTCATTGGTAAGAGAAAAAGTGCATAACGTATATTTCCTAATTCAGTAATCATTCATTTATTTGAAAACCTAATTTTTCAGTAGCTTGCTGGTTCGAAGTACACAGCAAATATCCAGAAGGAAGTTAAGAAATCTTTAATTTTCCGTGGTGCTAAAGCTTGGGTTTAGGCTCTAAAGGAATCAAGAGGTACGACTTAGGACTTCAGGCAAGTGTGCTTCGGAGGGCGATTCCTCCCTTGAGGAAGGGAGCGAAAAGCTCCATGTCTGGCTCTTGCTGGGCTTTGTCAGGGGTGGAGGAGTGAAGGCTGGCAAGTGTCCCAACGATGACCAGAAGCTAATCCTTATGAGTGGAAGTTGGTGTGTCTAT
>NC_091486.1:5095621-5180621 GCF_947461875.1 Haliaeetus albicilla
AAATAAGATCGTTTGCAAATGAAAAAATTCCAGATTTTAACTTTTATCCAGCAAACTACAGAGGCATTAAATTCCGATTTTACTAATTCATGATCCTGATAGAGGTTTTTCATAAGGGGAAATTGCATACTCAAATGATGACTCAGATTGCATCTTGGCCTGCAGTTTTGTTTTAGGGAGCTGTTCTTTTTTTTTTTTTTTTTTTTTTCCCATGCAGACGATATGATTAAAAAGCAAATATTTTAACATAACTTAGTGATCTGAGCTATTACTGAAATGTCCACAGTTTCACTCGTTTTTTTTTTTCTCCTAGATTAAAGAAAACTTTAAAAATCTATTTGCTTTGACATATGACACAATATTTAAGAACTGAAATCATCAATTAAATCACACATCAGAAACATTTCCCTTTGGTAAAAAATATAGTGCTAGACGATGTACACTTTGAAATTGTTGTTAATGTTTAAAATGCAATCTGAAGTGCATATGTTATTTAAAAAAAACATAAATTAAAAATTTTAAAAGTTTATGAAAAAAACTAGCAGTCATTGCTTAGCAAAAGCATTTGCAGAGAAATGTGTATCTTTGGGTTTTGTGGATATGCATAGTTTTCTAGCATGAAAGCTGAATATGTTATTCTTTATTTTATTTTTTTCCTGGTTAAAACTGAGTAGATCTAAAGGAAACAGAGTTCCTTCTGGGTGCCTGTAATAAAGTACCAAACCCGATATGCACATGAAAGTAGCGAAAGCCTTTTGGATCGTCAGTGAAAATAGAAAAGGTGAACGTTGACGAGATTTCAGATATTTTTTTCCTGGGGACTGAGGGAAACCGAAGTTAAAAATAAAGTCCTCGTATGGTCAACATGTTGGAGGAAATTCAAAGACTCTCATAAAATAAACATATTTTAAGAAGTGTTTTGAATTTCACTGTGTAATTTCTGGCCAACAGAAATTACAGTTGTATCTTTGGAGGGACATTATGTCAGATCAATGGTCATTATGCAAAAAAAATAAACTGAAAACTTGATGCCTTAACCCGTTCAGCTATTAAAATGCAAGCACGAAGAGGATACCTTTTCCTCTAGATTCGCTATGAGAAAACTTTGCGCCACTGCGTTGCAATTATAAAATGTTTGGGTTTGACGTTACAGGAGATATGTGAATTCTTCCTTGAAAAAACACAAGTACAAAGCACTGCACGCTTTGGCAAAGGAATCTCATCGGTAGTTATTAAAAAAGACAACAGTTTATGTCCTGCAAAATAAAGGAAATTATCTGAAGCATGTGGATAAGCTAAAATCTCCCAGCCTGAAGCATGCTGCGAGTTGTTCCCAGGCTATATTTAACTGTAACCTTTGGGGTCTGAAAGCCTAAGGAGAATATCTGTTCTGCCAGGTAACAGCGATCGTGTGCATCTGTGTGTACGTACACGCGTACGTATCCAAACGTGCGCACGTGTGCCCTTGTTTCGCTGCAGCATTATTAAGAAAAGCCGTCCATACTTCACCATGTTGTTACATGTGTCTGTCTGCTGATTATAAAATGTGTTAAACAGTATTTAAAAAACAAAAAAATGCAGAGCTGCGCTTTGATTTATTCAGCGAACAAAACATATGCTCGCTGTTCTGTTCTATGTAATTCATATGATCAATAAAATTTTCTTTAAAAAGAGCAACTTTGGCATTTAGAAGGATTATGCTGCTGAAGAAAAAAAGGTTTCGCTCTTGCTGTACGTAGGCAACCTCAATGCTCTTGCGCCAAAATAAGTTTTTGGCTCGCTAACGTCTATTTTTGTGTATTTATTATTTCTGATCTTCAGGGTCGAAGCTGTACATTGCGGCTGTTATCCGCTGTGTCCCAAAGCCTTGGTGTACCCAGAGATATTTCCAGGTAGCTGCTTCGTTGCATATTCTTTTTGCTGAAACGTAATAACGCGATTCGTGCTAAAATCCTAAGTTTGAGAATAAACTTGAGCAAAAGCAATTGTTTATTTGGCAAGCCAACATGTTAGTGTTAAGGAAAATTTTATGTGTTTTAATACATTAGACGAAGTTTATATTTGCCATCTGTTCTTTTAAGATAACACAAAAGCAAGTTTTGAAATAGCATTCTTCATTGTTAGCATACACAACCCGTAATGATAGATTTTTGTTAAAAGGTCAGTGATGCTGCAATGGTTTGCAGATTTTTTTTTGATACACAGAAAAAAAAACCCGAGGCCTGAAAATCACACCAAATTATTTAAACAATTTAATAGTTAATAGTATGCAACTGCGGTACAGGATACAGACTAATGTAGTACCAGTTCTTTGAAAAATCTCATCACTAAATGTATCACATATGCATTGTGTTACATTAGAATAATGTATTTTAATCACCCAAAGGAGATGTCTAAACAGCACAACTACACAGTCTTATTTAGCATTAAACATCCTTGTGAGCTGAGGTAACCTTATAAAATCATGCTTAAATAATGTAAAACACGAGGCGGCACAGAGCAATATGCATTTTTAATTAGTAAAGTGACTAATATCGAGTGTGTGCTTTGAGGTTTTTGTTTCATTAAAAATGTATCTGTTTTTCCTGCAGCTGAATATCTGTATTCTACACCTGAACAGCTTTTTAAAAGGCTTCAGAATTTCTGCAAGAGACCAGATATTGTAAGGAAACATCTCTATAAGGTAGTTGTTCAGAATAGTTTTACATGATATAATGCCATATTGAAGTACAAAGGAAAAAAAAACCTTAAAAAAACAACATTTAATTAACATACTAATGTTTAAAGGAAACATGCTAGGGAGGGATATTAGTCGTTACACTAACAAGGATTAATTAAACTAGATGCCAGTTGTATTAACCTAGGTCTTATGAAATACGTGCACTTAATGCATGCTACATGCTTTTTTTTTAATTTATTGTTTTCTAAAATGACTGTCCTTTACATTTGGACCCAAGAGGCTTATAAAAATGAACCTGGATTAATGCAACTCATTAGTTTAAAAGGAAAATAAAAGAAAGATCCCACAATTATCCTAATGAGGATAAGCCTACCTTCCTATCCTAATTTAATCTTCTGTCCGCAAAAAATGCAGGTGACTGGTATCAGGTAAGATTTCTCTGCCTTTTGGAATTACTTGAATTATTTTCATAATTATGATTGTTTTAACTCTTTGCTTTTTAAGGTATGTTGATTGTAAAAAAAGTTTATCGGAAGCATAATTTACCGGTATTTATCGTGTCCTGTTCTTTGCAGTTATTTATGTAGAGGAAGTACAGTTTCAGTGGCAGACCTTCCATTCAAGTTTTGAGAGAGTGTTCAATGCTAGACCGACTTTCACATTTTTAAGAGCTGTATTTCTACTGCTAGGAGTCACACTTTTTTTTTTTTTTTTTAATTACGCGATTGTAGATGAAGCACTAAATTTTACATTATTCCAGCGAAGAGCTATTATTACACGACGCCGCTCTTAGAAAAATAACTGCTGTTTTCTGCATGCTGACGTGTAAACTTACAGCGTTTTATGACTTTTACAGTCCTGGCTATGCCGTGGGCAGGTTGGATACACATTACCCCTGCACGACAAAGGTGTTTCAGGTTGTAAAAAACCCCTGAATTCAGCTGAAAGTCCTTAAAAGCTCGGGAGCGCGTGGCAATACTCCTCGTGTTACCCGTGCGATACGAACGCGGTCCTTTTAGCGTTCCCTGGCTGTCGTCGTCCAGGCGCTCTGTTAATGAGCAAGTCGAGTAATCTCCTCCTTAATTTGGAGGCTCACGCTGCCGGCAGACCTAACCTCATCGCTCCACCTTCCTCCCTCTGGGGACCAGAAAGCGTCGGGTCTCGCTGTGTGTCGTCTCCCTCTCTACCCCTTCCCCGCACACATGTAGCAGGAGGAGCGAGGGTTTCGCCCACGCCTGATTTTTTTCTGTGACCTAAAAATAGACGTTTACATAATGATACATCAAAGATGATGTTGTTTCTGGAGGAAACAGTTAAACTTCAAGAAAAAAAAAAAAAAAGGAGAGAACCAAAAATGCAATTTAACACCCAATTTCAAGCTCATTATCTTTCATTGTCTATTAACTTGGCAATGGTTCAGAAGGTAGCTCATAATAGTTTAAAATGCTGACTGAACACTTCCAGTGTTCAGCATTACTTCTTGAGTCAATAGTATCGTATAGTTATACGTGGTGCCTTCAAAGGGAAGCCGGTCCTGAAACGTTTACCTTGACATTTCCCAAGGCTTCAAGCTCAGCTAACAGTTGGGTTCACGTGGATCTTCTCTCTACGTGTGGATCCCCAGCTCCTAAACAGAGCCGAGGTACGCTACAAATGGAAGGAGCAGTAGAGCAAGTACTGCTATAAAATCGTATGAGTTTAAAACGTGTGCCTGAGCCCCATAAGCAAAATGCTAATTTGCTTGAAGGATTTTTTTATAAAAAAAGGATTTAAAAAAAATAAAAATAAATAAAAATCCCTTGGGATGATTTGCAGGCAGAAGCTGAAGGTGTTTATCCTACCCCTCGTAGACGCGCACCGTTAACGGTGCAGCCCCGTTCAGATCTTCCGAGCGTTCGGACTCAATGTCTGCAACAGGTAGCGGTTGAGCTGAACGGGGGATCGTTTTAAAATGAGTAAAGCAGAGCCTAATCCAGAACCTGTGAGCACCAGAGAAAAAGATCCCTGTTGCCTTTAATAGGCTTTGGATCAGCTCGGAGAATACTGTTAGAGGTGTCTTTTTGTACCTACACCCACGTATGCCAAGTCTTCCTTCCGCAATGAAACTGTCCGCAAAACCTCCTAGAAAACCGCTGACTTAGATAGGTGCTGTTAATGTCATTAAGGTTGGAACGACGCTGCTTTTTAGGAAGCTGAAAAGAGTGGAATCGTGAAGGGTACGCAGCACTTCCACCGTATTTTCACTTTTTTCAGATCAGCGTAATGTTATATATACGATAGTGGAATAGAAAAGGGACTCCAGCACAGTAGTGCGGACAAACTAGCTACTTTTCTTTCAGAAACCTTCCTGACATGCTCCCTGCCCAAAGTTCGTAAAGTGTCTGTGAAATCTTGAAAGTAAATATGCTTTAAAAGCAAACGGCGCTTTTCTCTACTGGTTGGGGATTCTGCTTCATAGATCAGGAAGTAATCACCAACAGAAGTACCTCGGGTTATCCTTTTACATATTGTTGGGGTTTTATTACCAAGGATATCCATAATAATTAGACAGCGGTCTAATTAAACAGGCAGTTTATTCCTTCAGTTGGCCTCAGTGCTTGTGCTGACAAAGTTGGGGCAAAAGGGAGATAAAGGGCAGCGGGGCAGTCCGCTTAGGGAGCCGGACGGAATGAATATCCCTCTGAAAATGCACAGACGGGACGTTAAACTGCAATAGCTTAACTGGACGGAGCGGATTCATGCTGGCAGGCTTTTTAAAGTGTTCGTAATGTAAGCACCTATGAAAACCTTTCCAAATGATGTTTTACTTACCCTGTGTATTCCCACAGCACCCAAGGCTGGCTCATTTGCATTTCGACACAGCCTTCTACCAGTTATTAGCAGAAGATTGAGATGAGTGGAAAGCAAGCCTCATTTGTTATCAATTATTTGTTCTGTTCTAGTTTTACGGGATCAAGCGTTGCTCTCTGGTTCTCGGTATTTGTGGTTGCCAAAGTAAGCGCCAGAATGAAGCAAGTAACAGCAACGGGGCATCCGTTTCCGTCAGAGTACACCATAAGACCTGTCAGTGTTTGCAAGCTCCCTATCTAGTAGCTTTAAAATTTAAAAAAAAAAGAAAAAAAATAGGGCAAAGCATTTGTTTCTGCATTATTTTCTTTAAGTTTACCTTTCAGTTCCCTCACTTCAGTTTCTTAATTTAAAACAGCATGTATAAAGAGTATACAGTGGAAAGGGACAAGAAGAGTTGCCAAAAGCCAGGCATGGAAGGAGCTGACAACTTTAAATAATCTCTCCCAGCCCTCCCAGCTGAATGAGTGCTGGTTGACATGCTGTCAGCTTCAGTTCCTACAGTAAAATCCTACTCTCACTCATGCTTGTTTAACAGAGAAAAGAATTTGGCCCACTTTCTGACATTCATCTTCTCATTTCCATCACACTACAGAAGCTCACCTGCCTATGAAAAGACACATGGCGTGATTTTTTGTCTTTCTTACACCACTGTAGAAGGAAGTCTGCTGAATTCAAAGGGATTAAACTACTGTAAAATCAAATTAAGATCCCAGTTAGACCGTAGACATCTGAATTGTTTCCAGTCTCAGGGTTTGGCTGTATAGGGCAGTTCTAACAAAACTTTGGTTTTTTCCTTCTCTTTTTGCTCTGATTTGAGATAAAGCAGTATCTTTGGTGTTTCAGGAAAACATGTTGAAGGGAAAACTGCTCCTGACCCAGCTTTAATATTTAGACAGAGCTAGGAAATCAGCAGGAGGCATTCTCAGCCTAAGGATACGGGGCGCTGGACGCATGAGGATGCAGGGGAGCCTCATGCTGCGTGTCCCATTAGCCACCCAGTTGCAAGGAGCAGTAGTCGCTCGTAGTTCTTGTACAGGCCATGTAAGAGCCAGGGACGATGCCTCTGCCCTTATCCTCACCCGCTCCCCAACAAAACTCTACGAGAAATTTGTTTTTCCGTAAGGATGCTAACTGCCGCTCTGGACCAGCATGCCATGTGTTTAATACCGTGGTTTTGATAGTGGTGAGCATCAGATATTCAGGAGAAGGCTGACAAAGGTAGAAATAGGGTAGTAAAGGTCTTCCCTTGGTCTTAGAGTTAGAGATTGATCCTAATCCTGGGCTTGGACATTTTACCATCTTTCATTACCTTTTGGTATTAAGTATGGCCAGGCTGTACGTAATAGTTCTCCATTTGATGGTCAGGCGCTTGGAAACCCCTGTTCTTGTCTTTCACGTCTTCCTATAGCAAAGCGGTTCACCTTACGTTTACAGACGGTGTTAAAAGCATTTCCTTCAGTGGGCTCAGGGTTTCCCCACCTTCGGTCGCGTTGAGCGTCTTCTCATTCTGGAGTTGTTCGCCTGGAAGCAGGAGCTCCCCGTCCATCTTTTCTATACCGTTCAGTATTTTATAAGCATCTGTCAAACAGTATCCCAGTCTTTTCAGTCTCTCCTCGTGAATGTTATTCCATGTTTATATTCTAATCTCTCATCATTCAAGCCATTTTGATGCTTGAGAGCTGTTTTTGCGCTGGTGCGATCATTGCTTTGCAGAGTATTCCAGGCCATGCCATCGGTTTATGTGATGTGTTGTACTCTGATAATTTTCAACCTGTTCCTTATGGAGCCAAACCTACTGTTTACTTTTTAATGGTGAATGTATATTGAGCAGATGTTTGCTTACAGTGTTCTCCAGATCTTTTGTCCTGAGCTGATAAAGTTAATTTAGAGCTTTATAGGGTATGCAAATAGTACAAGTATTGCCATCCATCCTGCTGGCTTTCTGTTCATCAGCAGAGCATGTTTGCAGAGAAAAAAGAAGGCATTGTACTGAATTTGTGCTTCTGCCCGGTTAGCAGTAGGTGCAGGTCAGAAGGAGGTTGGAAGCACAAGTGGGAAACTTGCGTTTGCCTCTTGAGATGCTCAGTTTCCAGTGAGCATAATTTAAAATGGTTTCAGAGGTGCTCTAGAGCTGCTTCTCAGAGCCTGTACGGGAAGGTTATAGCAGCCTGGGAACTCTGGAGTGCAGCGTGCTGTGTCCATCCTCTCCCATCTCTGTTTCAGTGCTTAGGCATGGGATCCTATGTAAAATGTGTATAACATAAGGATTTCTTACGTGGAAGGAAACTTCGGTTACTTATTTAGAACATCGAATCATAGGGTAATTAAGGAAGGTACCTCTGGAGGTGACCTGGTCAGCCTCTGCTCAAAGCAGGGCCAGCTGCAAACTAGGATCTGACTTCCAAGTCAGATTTCTTTGCTCAGGGTCGCATCCAGGTTAGACTCAAGTCTTGACATTTTTCATTCCCATATGTGTGGCCGATACAGGTGAAATCCAGCTAGCTTAGGAGGTTTGCACAGGTGGGAAGATCTGCTGGGCCGTGGGACACAATTTAAGCGTTTTGGGTCAGCCTTAGGTCTTCAAGCAGCACGTGGGTCTGGAAGCAGCTGTGGCAGAGGGAGCTCTGCTAGCTAACGCGGATCCTCACCGTGGAAGAAATGAGCTAGCAGGTAGGATGTTGAAGTTGCCTGCTAGGTCATTCTGGGATCCAGCCCTACTTTTTTCGACATAATATACATCTATGTAGACGTATGCATTAGTATACATATATATATACAGCTGTATGTGGCCTGCACCTGAACTTCTCCCTTGCTCTTGGCTCTCTGAGGTGTCTGTCCAGGAGATTTCAGCTCTCTGAAAATGTTGGTCTATAGCTCATAGCAGTTGGCTGCACCTGTAGAACAGGAAGAAAGCGTCCATTAAGAAAGCAGTTCTCTGCGCACCTTTCAGCACAAACACCAGGACTTGGAACTTTTTATTATAACGATATTAGATAGCTTCCCATTTAGTTTTCGAAAGTCAGTGAAAACTGGCAGGGGAACCACAGCCGCTGCAAGATGGTAGATGGAGAAATGGGTCAAAGGAAATAGGACTTTAAAAGAAAAGTCACAAAAAAGCATGAAAATTTATTTTTTTCAGTAAAGTTTATTCAAATTACCTTCAGAAAGAAAGCCTGAAACTGTTTTCCTCCTGTTGTAGTTGGTCAGTGTGTTCTGGACCATCCTATGCAAGGTACTCACCAGCGTATCTTGCATAGACTCGCATCCAACATTTGCTGGGCTTTGTTTAAAGGCGGAAGGAAAGAGATGAGTTTTAAAAGGCCACTATAAGAAACGGCAGAACAGACCAGCTTGTTCAGGGCAATACTGTTACTCTACTGAGGAATATTATATAGCTCTGATTTGGGCCTCACGGTGCACCCAAGTCATCTAAACCAGTGCTGTCTTTTGGTGGTGGTTTCCAAAGGTGCCTGGACTTTGAAAGTTGAGCTCCAAAAAGTAGTTACCACAAGCTGCTTTCCACCTTGATTCTTCCCCAATATGCACTTACAGAGGGAAGGAGCTCGGTCACAGAGTAAGGCTGACCCGCTGCAAATGGGCTCTCTAAATCACTCTGCTGTCTTGCCTGCCAAAACTCAGGTTTTGTGCTGAATAATCGCCTCCAATTCTTAATTTTAAGGTAATTTTTTAAAAAGTGCATAAAACCTGCGCCAAATCAGTACTGTCTGCTTGAACTGCAACTGTCCTGAAACAGCAGGTCTGAATAGATGAACAGTCCTTATTAAATTCTAAAGGTTAACTCTGAGGTGTAATGATGGCAGAGTAGATATTAATTGCTTCAGTTCTGATCTTAGGCCACAAGAAACAAATAAGTTGATTACTTCATAAAAGATGCTGTACTGCTGCTGACATCTTATTGTGCTGCCTGTTCTTCATGGGCAGATCTTGCTTTATGTGAAACCTTTGCTTCTCTGGCTCTCTGTGTATTTAGGAACTGTTGACTGAATCACTATTCTATGAAGAGACGGATGCCCAGACCTTTGCAGTTATCACTCCCCCAAAAAAGCGTTGAATTTATTCTCTCCGAGGTTACTCTAAAATAAAGCCCAGAAGCCAGACCGATGATGATCAAGCAGGAGAATTAGGACCTTGCTCCTGCTGGTTCGTGGTTCTGCCGTGTCTGAGGGTGGGAGAGGCAGGTCGGTCCCTGTGGGCATTCAGTCCTTGGCCGAGACCACCAGTCAAGCAGACGGACGTTTGACGGTGCTCACCCAGGAGCAAATAACGTGGGGCTGCCGACCAGCTTACCTGTCCTTAAAAAAAAAATGCAGAATTCACCCCATTTCCAACTAAAGCCGCGTAAGCGTTCTCTGACCAACCAACTGGCTTCCACCCCTCCCGAAATCCCGGGCATTGCAGAGATTCGTTTCGGGACAGAGAGAGGAGAGGGAGAAAGAGAGAGGTCCCTTTTGTGTCCCAGCATCTAACGCGGCTTCGTGCGCTTTTCTCTTCTGCTTCCTCGTAGGGCGAGACGGCCGGCTTTTCTTGGGCAGCGCTCGGCGGTAAATTCAGGTCTCTGCTCGCAGCAGAACCGAGGGAAGATTTGTGACAGATGGGGCTAAGTCACAAACTTGCAGCCTCAGGCAGAATTGTGGAAGTTTCCAGAGTGTGCCCATATTTACCTGATCAGAGAGAAAAGAAAATCTGCAGAGGAAGCCGAGCCTGGCTGCTTGTCATAGCTGACACAGAGCCATCTGCCACAAACCTGTGGCGGCTTCAGATCTCCAATCCCTGCCACCACCCCAGCTCAAATTAAATACAGATTCTTAGAGACGTTATGATGGTTACACATGTCCTCGGCATCACATGCAGGAGACTGTTCAAAAAAAATATGTGGCCTGTTGTGTAACCGCACTCATGTATCCCATATGTGGTGCCACATTGAATTTCCGGTTGAATCTGTTTTTATCCTTTGTACTGGATGACATGGTGCCTGAATTCTTTCTTTTCGCCGACACGATGGCAGCCAAGCTGCAGCTTCAAACGCTCACACTTGGCTGAGTTTCTACCTAGGTTGCCAGGTTATCATTGGAGCCTTATTGTGTCCTCAAAGGGCCACAGGGCCTGAAAGGAGGATCCGAACGCTGCCGGACTAATTGGGCAGCCATCTCCGGGTTGTTTGGAGGCAAAGGGCTGCTTTAGCACTTTTCTTTTTTTTTTTTTTTTTTTTTTTTTTCCCCCCCCTGCAAATTAATGACTCTCTGGCACGGGGGTTTTTAAGTGAAGGTATTAATAAGGGGTCTGGCAGGTAATCCCATGATTCGTGGAGTTACATTTGCATTTAATTAATCTTAAAGAAAGCTGAAAGATAAACAGCTGTAATTCAAACTAGCATGGGAAATATGCTACATGGTGCCATCTATCCGATAAAATGAAAGCCGAGACACTTGTTTTATTTCTCTCAAGGATGGAGAACAAACAGATAACAGTCAAAATACTTCCAATAAAAACCAGTAGTTTAAATGTAACGGCAGTTCATCAAGAATCTTTGCATCCAGTTACAAATACAGTCTTTTAAAGATAAATCACTTATGATTCCAGCAGTCAAGCTGCTATATTTGTTGATGTAAAATGTTTTGAAGATGTAGATTGTACAATAAATTTTTAATAAAGTGCCCACTGCAATTTTTAATTAGCATATCTCATTCATGTGTAAGTGTGTACATCTATCTGTATGTTTATCACTATGCATATCCTTGTGTCAGAGTCAATGAATGCAATTGTGTCTTTATCTGATGAAGTAGAATCTGTTTTGCAAGTGATAATAAAACGTTATGACAATTCCAAGATTTTCAACTCTGCTCGGGGAAGAAGCAAGAAGAGGGCTCTCGGTAAGGCGTTGCGATGTGAAGCCCGGTAAGACCTCTCTTTGCGGGCAGCTGTGGTTTCGCCTTCCCTCGTGTCAGGCAGGGTAGCTCCTCTCCCCATCCCGGCGGCATCTTTCCTTTGCCCGAGCTCCGTCGACGGCAGGTGAACGACGTCGGTAAGTCCTCCTCCACACACGTCATGCCTTCTGACGCCACCAAGATGCCAAACCGTCCTTTTTCAGTGCGAGAGAGAGCATGCGGTACCTCTCTCTAAAATTGCTCCATTGAGCAATCAATCAAAAAACCCAACGGTAAGTGTTCGGCTGTTTTCCTAGCACTGCAGAGTGGCAATTTTGCGGTTAGTCCTCTGTCTTGTGTGTTGGTTCCTCCTCATTTCTGCTCCACCAAAGCCCGGCTTGGCATCTAGGCGTTTAATGTGGTTGAGTAGAAGCGGTCTTCTCAAGATAGCGTGCGTAGGTGTGGTAGTCGTACTTGGCAGAGCCAAGTAACAGGATTGCCTCGTCCTTCGTACCAGGGTGTATCATAGGTGTTTGCTAATGTTATCACACCTCGCACCGGCGAGAGCGAATCAGAAATTATTTGTCTTTACCGATGGGAAACTGAGGCATGGTACAATTAAAGCGAAGCGGTTCAAGTTTCACAGTGAGTCATTCTCCGAACCAATAAAGAGGAAAGAGGGGATGCTGTTCATATCGCGCTAGGGCCTGTGGTGAGCAGACTCGATACACCAAAGCTCTGTGGTTTCGAGGCGAAGGCTCCCGCTGCCCTCAGCACACACCCTGATGAGGCCCGCAGCTGGAGGAGGTCTCGCCCAGCTCTGCGGTGAGGTGGTACTCTGCCTTGCTTTCCTTAGAGATGCTTTAACCATACCCAGCTCAGTCTGGTAAGCGAGGCTTCGTCTTGATGGAAAATTTTCCCTCCGAGTCACGAGCCCTTGCAAATAACGTTCTCTAATAGAAATTCTGCGAGAACTTTAATTGCAGGGTCGGGGTCATAAATAGCAATGCTGCATTATCTTCTGATATTTCTTTGCCTTCTTGGTGAAGATACGCAGCTGCTCTAGAGCCGGGATGCTGATGTCCTCACCGCATCTCCTAGGACCTTCAGGTCGGCCTCACGTCGGGGACCACCCTGTTTCCAGGTCCTCGGTCAGGAGGGTTTGGGTAGGACTTCCAGGTAGTCGGAGGGGATATTCCCCCCCCCACCAGCCCGCTGTAGACCGAAACAACCTGAGGAGTCGTGCCTGGCGGTTTCTGAAGATGAAACGAGAGAGCCGCTCCGCGCCGCTTCGTTGAAAGCCTTCACTTCAAAAGGTCAGAGAGACAAATTGGGATCTCGGTCCCGTTGTTCCTACACACATGAGTAAGCGGTGACTGCAGAGACCTAATCTTACGAGTAAAATGACAAGAATTAGACCTTGACTTACTTTCGTATTTATTGATGTTTCACCTGCATTGACACAGCAACCGCGAGCGCTTTGATAGAAGTTTCGGCGCAGAGTCGAAGCCGAGCGGGTTTTCCCAACTCCTGCCAGCCTCGCCGGGCAGCGCTCCGACCAGACCGCTCCTCGCCTTCTGCATCGAGAGCAGGCCAGGCACCTAATCCTACAATCCTTTTGCCTTAGTATTTGAGATCACAGGAAACGCAGGTTTATTCCACATGAGAACTGTCTTTTCCCGTATAATAGAAAAGAAAATCCTAAAATAACTGGGGAATTCTGCAGCAAACCGTTTCCAGCATTCCCAGCCCCGCTCCGGCCGTGCTGCAGGCACCGCGAGGAGCTGCGGTACAGCCCGGCTTCCATCCCTGTTTGCAGCGTCGAGACCTCTGACTTGGCTCAAAGCTGTTCTGAATTAGGAGGCTAGATTTTTCTAATTGCATTTTTAAAGACCGAGCCAGCAGTTCATTAGAAATCACGGAGCAAATTCTGCTTCTCTATTACACCAATATAAATCTTGAATGAATTTATATCAGGATAACTGGGAGGGTAGAATGTACCTCCCATCTTGTTCCTCAGATTATTAAAGTTAAAGGGCCTTGAAAATTAAATTCACCTTTCCCTGTTGAAGCTGTTTACTCTTTGGTTTTTTTTATTCCAGTAAGGACAGTTGAAATGAATTAGCCGGTCTCATTTCTGTTCATAGTCACTTTTAAGTTTGGTTCTCATGTACTAGCCCAAGACTAGTTTGTGTGGAAAAGACCGGAGGGCATTTTCTTTCAAACAAATTGTTTTCATGGGAATAATTTCCTAGAGAATTATATTAAAACCTTTCCACGAATCCTTGATTTTGCAAAAAATATTTTCCTCTTATATATCCTTGAATTTGGGGAACTTTGCGATTCTTTATTTGCAGATATAAATGAGCACCTTAATGAAAGTCCTTGAGAATTTTACCCTCTAATAGGCTAACCTTATTTAACTGAAATACTTTTTAAATGATTCAGTCTGGTAAGCGAGGCTTCGTCTTGCAGGAAAATTTCGTCTCTGAGTTATGAACCCTTGCAAATCAGGTTTTATAATAGAAACACCGTCAGAACTTTAATTATAGGGTAATAAATAGCAATGCTGCATTATCTTCTGATATTTCTTTACAGTCTTAAAAGAATATGCACAGCTGTTGCTGGAAGCTGATAATCAAGCGCTATATAACTGCGTTACGACTTAGCACCCACCCTCCGTGGAAGCAGCAGCAGCCAGCGCTTAATAACGGGGAGGAGGCAGCGGGATGGGACCGCGAGGGCTGGAGTTGCTCGAAGCGCATCTGACACGGTTTTAGGGGTGATGGGGTTGGGGGGGGTGAGTGGGCCGGTGGCGTTGAGCATCCCACGCGGGGAAAAGGTTTTTTTCCCATCCCGGTGAGGCCGAAAAGCTGGGGCAGGGATGGGAACCAGGGTTAAATGAGGCCAATGGCAGCTAAAGCTAAAAAAAAAAAAAAAATAATAATAACACCCACAATAGTAATGCAAAAGGCGAGGAGGGCGCAGCGGACGCTCGGGAGCCAGGAGCGATGGCTGCGGGGGCGGCTCCGCGCTTTTCCGCGGTTTTCTGCGCATCCCTGCGCAGCGCTGCCAGCTCCCTCCGCAGCCACCCCCCCCCCAAAAAACCCAAAACCTCCCTTGGGGAGAGGTGGGGGGGGGCTGCCCACCACTTTTTAATCTCACTGTTACCAATAATAAAAATATTTTGTTATTTCGAAAAGAAGCTCCTTTTTGTCACATTTGTATATGCAGCGGGGAAAAAGACACGACCGCCACCCCACCTTTCCGCGGGTGCGGAGCGGCTGCTGGGGGTGGGCAGCTTTTTTTTCCACACCCCCCCCCAAAAGCCCTGCGTGCCTCCGGCTGCCTGGCTCCATCTCTCCTACGGTTTGGGTGTCCGTGTTCTGGAAAAAAAGGGAAAAAAAAAAAAAAAAAAATCAACCCCAAAAAAAACCCAAAACAACCCCAAAACCCCAAACAAACAAAAAATACCCCGAAAGAAAACAGAGCAAAGGAGTGCGGGCGCTGGGGAGGAATGGGAGGGATGCATGCTAGGGGCTTAACCCTTAGAGCTTTGAAGGCAAAACAAGGAAATACATTGGAAAGGCATGTCTGTAAACAATGATAATTAGGCTTTTCAAAAATCATAACACTGATTAAAATCTCTGATTCATTATTTATTCATCACAGAACCTCTTACAGACCTGGGAATAGTGATTAAAACCTAAGTGCTTCTCAATTTTGCACAGCTAGAGAGGCGCCTAAAAAGGGGTTAAAATGGAGAGGAAAGAGGAAACCAAGCAAACAGAATTCTTCTTTTAAGAACCAATACTTTCTTCTTCCCTTCCTGGCAGGAATACTCCTATTCCCCCAAATTTTGGTATTATGAAAATGTTTCTCATACTAAGTACAAGTGTTAGACTGAATCCAGTTGGTACTAAAATTGCAAACACACTTTCACTCCTAGAAAAGCCAACAGAAAGGAACTTCTTTTAACTCCATAATAGCAGGTTACATAGTAAATGAACAACTGATGGTCAACTGGCCAATTATGGTATAAATATCCGTTGTTTACAGTGAGGTGTTAAATGAGCCTTTCGAGCACAAAGGATCAGACTGTCTAAGCTACAATTTGTGCTTCATCCCATTATGTCTCCCGAAAAAGGCCCGTGCCGTTGTAGGTAATGTGCGCGCAGAACATATTTCTTTCTGTTGATTTTAGTTTGCTTTAATTCAATACACACTCTTGTTTACTTTTTAAAATTTAAATAAATGTCAGCATTGTATAATTTCTATGTTAACAAAGCAGTGAGCAAAATCCCTTGTATGTTTATAAAATATTATTGTTTAATTCACATAGTTTAGGAATTCCAAATGTTGAGAATAGGAAGGAGGCCAAATACCATCTGTTTATAACTATGATGCATCATCATATGTGTACTTTAAAAAAGAAGAAGAAGAAAAAAAGCTTGGTCAATCATGCCACTGTTCTATCTGTTAGGAATATGGTGAGGATTTAAAATCGCTCTGTGCCATTTGCAGGAAATTTTAGTACGGTTTAATTCTGAGCAGGGATCTTACAGGAGTTGCTCACGTCTGTGTTCCTGTCGGAAGAACTGCGTGAAACACTCACGTGCCCCAACTACTGCAGGCACGAATTCAACCACTTTCTCACAACCTCAATACCCCCCCGCCCCCCCCACCTTCTAGAGGCCAAGAAACAAAAACTGGAAGATTTTTTGAAAACCCCTTATAGGTTTTTGGGGGGGTGTATGCATTTGGGGGTTCATTTTCAAGTGGTTCATACGTTCACGTTCCTGGATTTTTAAGGACAGAAAAAAAGCATGATGATTTTGTAGCCTGTCTTGCAAAACACAGGCTACAGACTATCGTTCAGCTGATTCTGCAAATGTTTTAAAAAAACCCCTCTCTGTCAAATGTTAGTAGTTTTAGGTCCAAGTTAAAATAGGTCCTCGTTAAAAATAATACATTCCATACTATTGAGTTGTACGTAACGTGCATTTTAAAGAGAAGGTAGTCTGCAGGCTTAAAAACAAAGAGAGTGTCTCAAAGTTAAGTAGATAAGAAGATTTTTTTTTCCAAACCCAAGTTAATTAGCTAGTACGTCAAGCCTCATAGATGTCTTCCTACCTTTCAAGGGCTGAAGAATCCCCAGTAAATGTACTTAAACTTCCTAGCAAGGGCCAGTGAGATGAATGCGGAGATTAGGGTGAGTATTACCGTGCCTTCTCAGTGCATCCCAGCTGCAGTTCATCCTACTATTGATAATGATGCTTGGAGTTACTGAGGTGGTTTCTGAAACTCACATATGGGGTCCTTTCCCCAAGGATGAGGAATAATAGCGGCACTCAGGTGGTACGGGGAGGGTAAGAACAGATTTGCAGTTATCTTTGCCTGGTGCGTGGTGACTTTTCGGTTGCGCTGATTTAATAAACGGAGAGGTACGCTCAGGACAAGGGCTGTAATTCTCTGACATAGCGGGAGTTTTTTGGTTTGTGTTAACAAATGGGGGGGGGGGGGGGGAAGCACAGGTGAAGGGAAAAATGGCTGGGCTTACTGGAGCCCAGCGCTGACAGAACACTGGTGCAGTATGAAACGTTTTGTGGCCAAACTCTTAGCAATTTCTGTAATACCACAATTTAGCATACTATACGCTGCGTTGAAATGCCTGGGACTTTGTTTCTGAACTTCTTCCTTTCTACTATTACATTTAACTTGCAGCATCTTGAATTACTTAGCTACACCCAGATAGAAAGTTACAGCTTCTTTAGCTCTATGCACTGCACCGAACTGTTACTGCTAAAAACTGGCCATCACATTGTGAAAGCCCTTTCCAGCCCTTTTCTGTATGTTTTCCATCATAACTCAGTCTCTATCTACCTCTCTCAGGTACCACTCTGAACTGGTTTACTATCTTGAAAGACTTTTTTTTTTTTTTTTTAATTAGAAAAAGGAAATACCTTACACACCTTTCTAAAGTAACCTTTGTGGAGCTGGTTCCATCAACAGATAATTTGCTGCCATGTGACATGTTTGATGCTACAGGAGCGAAAAGCAGGACAAAAGACACCTTCTGCCACTGCAGTTTGCAAAAATTCATAAATGTGAAATGTATACATTCCCAACTCAAAAAAAAAAAAAAAAATGGTGTTCTGCGCCAGCTTCAGATAGTCAGGCATGCATTCCTGCATATTACTCCATATTTTCCATGGCTATGTGATCCTTGGTCTCCCAAGCTGAGATAGCAATCAGGGGGGCAGATTGTCCAATTATGATGTGCATACCTGTCCATGAGGAATTATATGGAACCCTCATAGTCATTTATCACTTCGTTTTTACACGCTGGAGTAGTTTTATGAGATACACTGATAGAAGCAGTTTCGAAGGTTGCTAAATACCATGTTCATTGCATGCTTGGTTTCATGCAGTTCCTGGGCGCTGGAGAGTCAGGGCAGAGAGATGGGTATTTCAAATCTCACCCAAGCACAGGTACGAATTCTAGCTAAAGAGCTGTGGTTGAGGTTAAGCCCCCCCCCGCAACGTAGTGGGCATATCTGCTCTACCCCTCGGACATCAAGGTGGGTAGTCACCAGTACCTGAACTGGGACCAGCAGCTTTCCATCCAGCCACTGCACTCATGTCTGAGGGTGGCTGCGTTTGCTGCTGTGGGAACAGCAAACAAAATGCACACCAGGCGTAAGGCATGCGGTAATTCACGGGGAAAACGTACTCCCCAGTGCATCACGCTAACTTCTAATACCCTTTTGGGGTCTGAACACCTTGTGTTCCCTCTCGCAGTGGTAGCTGAGGGCATTCATCATCTCACAAGCTCCCGGGCATTAACGTTTAACCATCCTATAATTTGGTTTTTAAGTGAAAGCAGGGAGATTAATAAACTTAATCTAGCATTCACACAGATTTGAGGACAGCTGACCTCTGCCCTCTAGAGACCCAGGCTCATTTAAGAATCTGCATCTGAGAGAGCCCCTACAGTTGTAATGTCACAGCGAGTCCTGTCCCCCATGGGCTGCAGCACATCACCCTCTATGTCTGCGGCAGGAACAGTGGTGACAAGGAATTTGTTTCTTTTATTTATGTCTCCCGCCTCTAAAAGGGTCAGTGTTAGCAAACACAGCTCCCTCCTGCAGGATAGCAGGCTAGAGCAGCTCTCCTGAGGGGAACCACAGCAAAAGTAAAATCTTAATCAAAAAATATTCCATCTTCCAGTTTGTTTGCATTTAGGAAAGAAAAAAAAAAATCCAACAAAAAAAAAAAAAAGGAAGCTGGAATGTCACGTCTCTGTTTTGGGGCACAGGTTTGCAAGTTTTGGTATTATCCTACAAAAATCCCCAAATCAGCAAAGCCTTTCATGTTGAAGCGTGCAGCCAACGGAAACGGTGCCTCAAACTGCAAGGCATTATGTATGGATTTCTTTGCACATTTCACGTCGTACAATTCTTTGGAAAAATTTGGATAGGAGTAGTTTGTCAATGCTATTAATAGATATGTTTAATGCAGAAGTGGGCAATGTGATGAACAGCCTTGGCAGGAACCATATCCAGCCTGATTGTATTGTAATACTGTTTGATGCAGCAGTATGTTTGATCAGTTACAAGTGATGAGTATCATATCACATCAAACAATTTAATACAGTCTCATTGTATGGAATTATGGCTGCTGTCAATCAGCATGTGGCCTATTCCTTACAGATCTGTCTTTGGGAGCTGGAATACAATGGTAGCTACATATGCATTAATAAATAAAGTGCTGCTGAAATTCCATACAGACCTGTTGAGATTTTTCTTTCTCTTTCATGGCCTTTTTTTTTTTTTCCCTGTCTCCTCTTTCAATGCTGCATGCAGACGAGCTCACCTGGTCAGTAGGAGTGCCAAGGGTGGGGCCGGTGTGCTTTGAAGACTGCTTGGAAACCGTCTAGCAAAGGTATATGAGAGTTGTGAATTTTGTTTTTTGCGAATAGCAACCGGAGTATAAATCCACTGAACTTGTTTTCTGCTGAAGCTTCACAGAGTCTCTTTTCTTGGCTTCCTCAGGGGGAGGAGAGGCTACCTATTAAAAATGCATATGTTTTGTCTTACTGCTTGGCGCACCTCACTTGATAACCCCCTACTTTGATTTGGGGATGGCACTCTTTGAACTTAAAGTCTCTTCCTTAGGACTGATATATTCAAGGTGCTGGAGGGGAAGCCTATGTCAGATGAAAGATATGTATGTAAATACCAGTATAGAGGTGGGGTTTAAGGCATTACCCATTTTACTATCAGTTTCAGACATATGCTGCTCTGATGCTGGCTTGCCTTGCAAAGCTTGAAGTCCCTATCACAGCGTATGATTTTTAATGAAGTCATACTCTGCTGCCTACAAATATGGGGTCATGCTACACTTGTACAGGAGCAGTGATTTCAGTAATGTTGCTTATTGTGGTCGAAGAGGGCAGAAGATTGCCTTTTTGCATTGTGTGGCTCTGGGGTTTTGGAGCCTGCACAGGCAAATTGATTACATTGCAGTAGGCCACGCATTCAGAGAATAGAGGTGTCACGCTGGAAAGCCAAATTTCAGCAGCTGATTAATCAATGTAATGACTGTAAGTTTTTCCACCTTTTGCTACGGTCTCAGCCTGCAAATCTAAATAATGTCGGTACTTGAAAGGGAAACCTCAGAAGAAATTTTTCTAGATACTAAAGGAAGTGGTCATTGGCTTAATAAATGACACATTTCCTTCTACAGAGCCAATTATCCTAGGGGTTAGAATGAGGCATGGTTAGAGACAGGGACAGAAATAAGGATATCTGCATTTAAGCAATATTTCTAGCTGACTTTGAGGTGGTGCCGGAGTTTGAGCTCACCTCTAGTCTGGAGGGGTGCAGCCTGGCTTGCCATCAGACGGATTTCCCAGCTTTCCGAAAACTGCATTGACCAATCCCCACAAAGGACTTAGAGCAATCAGGGCTGTGGAGCTAGTCTGGAGGAAGCTTAGCATTTATGTAACTCAAACAACCTGAACTCGGAGGCATCCTTATAAAGCAAATAAATAAAGGCCCGGCTTGCTCCTGTAACATCATCCACCTGGTAATTCCTGAGCACTGCTCAGCCAGGTATTTCCTCTGCCCTGTAATCCAAGCAAGAGAGACAAGACCCCATATGCTCCGTTTTCCATACGGGAATAGGTTGTCCTGTTACCCGTGTAATTCTGGAATCTTAGGATTTTTATGGACTATAAAATGGCCACAATTATACCCTGCTCTTGCAAATGCATCTGATTAATTCAGAGCCAAAGAGCTCCATGGTGTCTGATAGTCTGGGTCTTTTACGGTGCAAGGTAATGTAAAGATAGCAAGTATAAAATAATATTTGTAAGTCTCCTTAGAGCAAAATCATTTTTCTTCAGACCTGGCTTGTTACGGAGCTACTAATGATACTCCAGAATCACAGAGCACCCGAAGCGGAGCGTGTCCTACCGCGGTTTATCACATGTCCGGCATTAATTGGCAATGGCTCCGTCTGAGACCGTGATCCAGTCAAATCCTGCAGGCCACGCAAGTCTGGACAGTATTTAGATCAGAAAACTCATCCAAGCAAGAGGAGCATTGGTTTGCCACTAATCCACAGGAGAGCAGTACCTCCACAAGGTTATTTGTAGATTATAAGGCCAAGAAAGGACTATTTGGATCATCTGGTGTCACGTGTATAACACAAGCCATATGACTTCCCTCAATTAATTCCTGTTTGAACCAGAAAACCTCATCCTCTACTGGTCTAAAAATTACCAGCGTGCAGAAGCTACCACAACCTTTGATTTTATTAGATATGGTGCTTTCGGAGATATTTTTTTCTCAAAGAAGGAGCCAAAAGCGATGTTTATCTCCTGTGACTATTAGATACTTGTTGCTAGGGCAAGGATGTCAATCACAGCACCGAGACCGAGGTCCCCTAAATCCCAGTGCCTTTCGCCTGGGTTTCCCTCATGGTCCCATCTCGATCTGGAATTCTTCCTTTTGCCCATTTTCTGGAGCTGCTCTTGCAAAGGGCAGTTCTCCAGCAGTCACCCCAGTGATTTTGTGCACAGAGTCACGGTCCGTTGATAAATAGTGCTCCCTGCACTGATTTGGTGGGGCCCACCCAAGATAACCAGAAATGGCATTGCTAAAATGATAACCACACCTATAGTTAGAAGGCGTTGAATTGCTGCGCATTTTAGGGGTCTAAAGAAAAAAATAAAATTAATGGCATTGGTGTAGGTTGTGAAACTTGCTGCTCACGGGGATGAAAGACACCATATGTGAGATATGTTGCTGATTTCTTATCTTCAGAAAAACTGTTCTTAAAGAGTACAGGGACAGAGTGATTTGTGCCTGCTCTAAGGGCAGCATTTCATGGGTTGGTAGCATGAAGCGCAGTTTAGAGAATGAGAGTGGATGCCATTCCCCCACTATACATGAACGTAATGAGCTCAGGGCTAGCACTGTTGAACTAAAATGTCAGATTTTAATTATAAGGAGAAAAGTTCAAAAAAAAAATCCTGTAGAACATGAGCACTGATTTTTGCAGGCATTCACCTTCGATTGCATGATGCATGCATCTCCCTCTTCGAGCTGCACAGCCTATGAAATCTGTGAGAGGAATATCATTTCTTAAACAGTAAAGTATGCTTTCTAGCTAACGAGATCTCCACAGCTTCCCCATCACAATAATAACGAAAAGCCTCACAAATGCAGTAAAATTCACACCCACCCACCCCCGCCTTTTCCTTTCTTGGATGGTGGAGGGAACAAAATTATTAGCGGCTTTTCACCGTGGGGCGAGCGAGCCATGGGGCAACAGGACATCGCGAGATCTTCGAGCACGTCACGGAGAGGATGGTCTTAAAAACCTTTTCCCATCGAAATGAGTCTGCGTGATTCTATGTCTCTCCCTTCCTACCCCGTCACCTTTGGTGCGGGACCCCCAACGAGTTAAAAGTATAAGAGCTGCTCAGAAAGAGGTCAGCTAATAAATGATATCGAAATCCTAGTCCCAGATTTTCTGTTTTAAACATGCTGCGCAACTAACACTGTGACACTTTGGCAATATGATGGAGATAAAAAAAAAAAAAACCTGTGCCAGCTGACTGATGAGCACCCATCTTTTTTAATTAATTGGGTTGAAAAATGTCTTGTGTCAGTTTGAATGTAGGGGCTCTTTCAGCTCTGTTTTTCTGGATACATATATAGATATATCTAACAGCAGATTTAAAAGCCCAGCGTGAGGCCTCATAAATGGTAAAAATATGTATATACTAGAATTATACACACACACATGCACATCTTGGATAAATTGATACTTAAACATATATGTGTGTATATAATGTTCTGTTCTCTGTTCTGAGAGATATTTATAAATAGATTTTATATATCTATTTCTGTTATTCACAGCTCTATGTGTGTGTGCATTGTAAAATCTGTTTTTTTTTTTCCTGGGATGCTTTTTAGTTTTTAGCAGAGTAATATATCTGATTTCTCTTTAAATTAAATGAATTTATTTGTCTGCCTTCCCTTAATGGAATCAGTTTTGATATACTCTTTGTTCATGCTGTTACAGGCTTCAGTCTAAGGGCTCTTTGTATTAACTTTTTTAAGTTACATTACAAAGAGGTTTTAAGATTTCCCAACAGGCTTTTATTTAACCAGGGCTTTTGATCTCAAACCTGCTGGGGCCTAGTGAAATCCTTACCAATTCTCCAGTAACTCCTCACTATTGGAATTTGAAAAGACCCACCTGAAGGATTTAACTCGCTGTATGGCTTCAGCCATCCTTTAGATGCTTCTATTCATGCAGACAGCGAGGGGGTCGAGGGCACCCTTTGTGATCCTCCAAGTAGCCTAAGGTGCCCTTTGCATAAGTTGTACTCCTGAGGAAATAAAAATCAGGAGGACACAAACCTATATACCTTATTTCCTGCTATCTTTACTTAAAGGAGGAGCACAGGGGGTCTGCTTAACATCCTTTGCTACCTAAATACCTTTTGGACATGGGAACTCAATAAAGGAACTTTCATTGCATCCATTACCCTACTGTGGTGCATAGCAAATTAGATTTAAAAGGGTACTTTTTCCCTTACAGCTATTTCTATCATTTTCTTTAAAATTTCAATTTAGTGTCTAGTGACAGAATATTCTGTAACGTACATTAGAACTATATAACACCAATTATGCTAACTGTGAACATTATTTCAAAAGAATTAGTTATATTAAGTTATAGACAAACCGTTGGGAAAAAAAGGTCAGGTTAGGAAAAAAAAAAGAGGCTATGTGATAATGTTTTAAAGGAGCAACATGAAGTGAATGCTCTTTTCATTTTTTAATCCTTTCATTTTGCATAACCCACACTGAAATTCACTACTCGCTTGGTCTTCATTATTTAGGCAGGGGGGTGGCATGTCGCTGTGTTAGTTTACAGCTACAAATCGTGGTGTAAAACCTACAGCTGAGTCTTGTGGTTGTGGAGAAACATCATTTCCTCTGTTTTTGGGAAATGGGATCGCACAAATCCATGAAAAGTCTTTTGGCAGACACTGATGACCAGCACAAAAAAGGAAAAAATGCTGGCAGACCAAGCTTGAAAGAATATAATAACTAAGCACATTCTTGTCACAGTTTTGGTTGCCTATTTTCTCCCTCATTACTGTAACACACATGATATATCTATTACCTGCCTTTCGTGTTAGTTTTCTCAGATTCTTTTTTTTTAATTTCAGCCCAGTGTTAAAATAAACCCACTCCAAAGAATGCAACAGAATCTAAATGTACCTTCTTTTTTCATGACTCTTATTTCCATTTGTTTATTTGTTTTTGGTTTGTGGGTTGGAGGTTTCTTGAGTTTCAAGACCTTAGATGTTTGGGCTACTTCTTTGTGTGCATTTGATCTGGATATGTATTGCATTGGAGATGTTTTTGTGTAGATGAGTAAAATAAAAATTCTCTATTTTAATCCTTTTTTTTTTTTTTTTTTCTTCCTTAGAACTGGTTTAAGACTTTTGCTAGAACTGTACAAGGTTTGGTTATTTCAATTTGTAGGGATCCCTGGCAAATCATTTGTGTTTGTTCGACATCCTGTGGGATCAAACTGCCATGAATTTTGAATGATCTAAAAACTGTAGTTTACTTCAGCTAAAACTGCCTTCCACTTGAAAACATAAATCAGCTCAGTGGAAATCTAGTCGAGGTCTTTTTTTTTTTTTTTTTTCTCTTTTTTTTTTTTTTTAACACTTGGGATTTGCCCCAGCTCCAGCCAGAGCACGTCAGCACGTGATGGGTCCTTAGGCAGACCCTGCAATATGCCCCACCTGGGACTGCAGCTTGTAATGGGCTTGCTCGGGGTGAATTTTGCTTTTCTGGGGGCCTTCTTACACCCATCTAGAATTCGACAAGCTTCACAAACCCCATAGGACTCCAAGTTGAGACTCTTTTAACTTGCAAACACAGGAGTTACAGTAGGAACTTTCACTTTTTCTCTAGCAGCAAAGTGAAATTAAAAGCAGATGCGCACACTGGCATTGTCTCTGGGGGACGGATGATATTATTTCACGAGCTTGACATCTGTTGAGACTAGATTAAAACCCAAAATGTGCTGGGTTAGTCCTGTTTTCTAGATCCTCTGAAATACCTCGTCAAGTGTATTTGTGGATTCAAGCTTACCTCCAAACCTGGAAGCCTCTGAGCTGGGGCTTCAGAGCCCGGACTTTTTTATCTTAAGAAGATGCAAACCACAGTCGATGTGTTTATGTGTTTGTGGACTGGATGTGAGACTTTAATGTGCGTCCATCTTTACAAGGCAGTGGACAAGAAAGGTAAATTGGGAGGGGAAGAAGGAGCTTTTAATTGGCGAGGCCTGACAATACGTTTGAATGTGTGTCCATGTGCACCCACAGGACAACGCCCCGGTCCAAGACCTTTATTCTTAATAAAATTCCTGAGATTTTTTTCTAGACCATGTCATCTTCGCCCACCTCAAAGAGGGGAAGGCTGTGCGTCTTGGGCACATCTTTTCCCCCGGGCTGTCCTCATTGCTCGGTGTCTTGGAGGGGTATAGAAAGCCCTGATTTCCATGTGGATGGCGATGGACGCCTTTGTCAAGGGAGCAGCAGCAGATGCTGCCCGGATGCCTGAATAGCCAGCAAGAAACCAGAGCATCCCAAGTTTTATTCGACGGACTCCCCCTGTGACCTTTGGTAAGTAACTTAACCTGTTGTCCTCAGGATCCCCAATAAAATGGGAGACCTTAATACTTATCTGGTGGGATAACAGGGCTTAATACTTACCTAATTGGATGACAATACTTACCTACATACCTCACAGGGGTGTTGTGAGGATTAATTAGCTAATGTTTGTAAAGTGCTTTGGAGATGGAAAGCGGTTATATAGTAGTGCTAAGCGCTATTACTTCATGCCAGCACCAAGACCTTAAAATGGCTAAGGACGGAATAAGAGTTTTTATATATGTTTTAAAAGAAGCCAACTGTTCAAGGCATCCGGATGCTGGAATTATTTTTAGGCAGAGATTTCTAAGAAAGTTGGGAAACAGAAGGGTATAATTATATGACCTGAAACCTTTTTTTGTTTCTTTTAGTTGACCGGCTAAACTTAATCTTAGTTAGGTGTCGTTTGATGAATTGTAAAATCTGCGTGTTGGAGTTCAAGATATATCCGTGTTTACTCTTGCTGATCAAACAATATTTCTTGAAATAAATATCTCTATTACAATTTGGACAAACAAATATATTAAATAAGCCAGAGGAAGTATTTATTTCTGTGTTCTTTCTTTCTGTATTTCTTTTTGTAAGCAGCTTTTTTTATCAGCGCAATTCTGCTCTTGTTCCCATTAGGGTAACTGAAAGGTAACACCGCTGCAGTAAATGGAATTACATCAGATACAAAAGCATTATGTGAGAGCAAAATTATATTTATATGTGGTCTGAAATGCAACTTGACACTTGGACTTAAAGAAAAATCAAACCAACTGATTCTAGATATATATATAAATGCAACTTGCACAAAAAATTGTCAAGGTCTTTGTTGAATGCTGTTTGTTTCATGGCAACTCCTAAACAGATTTTGCAAAAGGAAGGTCTGGTATAGCGTAGACCATATTTTCCCTTTCACGGGAGGAAACTTTGCATGATTTTTGCCTTTAAATATTTTATTTGGTTCCTAATGTGGGCTCTTGGTCCAAGAAAGCAACTTTATAGTTATCAAAGTGCCCATTTGTATTTTTTTTGCAAGAACATTTCTTCAGATCTTTTACTCCCCAACGTTAAAGAGAATTCCCACAAATTCCTAAAATCTGTTAAAATACAGAGCAGAGTGCTTACATTGGTATGTTGTACATTGGCTGTCCCTGTTAAAAAGGCTGTGCATTTTCATTCTGGATATGCAAAAGAAATTTGATATACTGCTGGGCTAAGCACCAGGATTTGGTTGGCTCTAGGACCGATTCTTACATTTGTGCATCAGGCAAACGTAAGAATGGATAACACTTGAAATAAAACCTACCCCAAAGCCTTTCTTATGGATATCAGGTTATTTGAAAATGTAATAGAGACCATTCACCGTAACCAAGGGTGAGTCAAGGAAAATGGCATCAAAGAGCTCAAAGCAGCCAAGAGGAAAACTTGACCCAACCCCAAGCGTGTTGTCCATGTCCCAGCTGCCAGAACAACCGAGGAGACGTTGGGGGAAGCCGGCCAGGAAGTCAGGTGCTGTTGTTGGAAGGGATATCTTCCAGATTAACTGGCATTTGGCCCTTCAGCTGCCGTGCGAGCCCAGCGTGGGCCCATGGGCGTTGAATCCAGCTTTGGACCACAGGAGGAGGATGAAGTGAAGTATGACTGACGCTGTCACCGGAAAGCTTGTCAAGCTAATGCTTATAATATATGCATATGAATATAATAGCTATCTAGCGCTTTGCAGTTGGCTGTTCCTGAGGAGGAGCTGTGGGGACAAGGGGACTTAGTGTTTGGGGAGAATTATCTGTATCTAGGCAGCAGAATTTGCAGACTTGGAAGCTGGTTAATTTGGTTGAAGTACAGTACTTTGCTAACCCCTTGGTGCCCGGTGTTAACATTTCCCAGAACAGGAGCTATTGCCAAGATGGAGAGGATCATCGTAGCCGGTGCCTGGAGCTCAGAAGGTGAAACTGCAGACAGGGAGGAAAAGGTAGGGAAAAAGGGGGGATGTGGTTTGATGCTGGGCTGTCAAACAATGGAAGAAAAGTCAAAAATCTGAATTTCCGTCCCTGCTCTCAATGACCTTGGGCAAATCATGTAACCTCAAGGTAGAATGGGATAAAAGCCCATTTCTACTCCACTTTAGGAATTATTAGAGACAGCGCAGCATCCAGGTGCCACTACGATGGAGACAGACAGAGGTACGCAGAGCGGCTCCCGTCGCGGAGCTCCCGCTGTGTCACAGGATGGGAAAGCACTTTTCCCATTATCTCCGCTCTTGCTGCCTCTGGGAGACCTAAAGAAGATGTAGCAGCAGATAGCTTTGTTCACCTGGATTTAATCTTTGCTCTCCTGCCTTACACAAATCAACTCCATCTGATGATATAGTGTCTATTTCCAGCGTATTCACCGGTTTGGCAGCACTCCTTAAAAAAAAGAAATGTTCTGGGAGGAATGCACAGCCCAAAGTCCGGCTTTCTGAGCAGACTATGCTTGCTGCATCAGTGATGGGTGATGTTTGGCCCGGTAACACCTGAAATTTCTTCAGTGATGGCTACCAGAACTTGTATGCCAAAGCTTTTGGTCCTACTCTAACAAGTGTTTAATAAATAGCATCTTCTCTTTTTAAAAAAAAACAAACAAAACAAACAAACCAACAACTTAGCTATTTAGTGGACATACAAATAAGAAAGTGCTACTGAACAGGAGAGCTTCGAGGTGACATGTAGGCATCTGAACACAAGGCACCTAGTCCCTGAGGTTGCCTCTGGCCACCAAAGACACACGGGCACCTCTGGGCTATGATTCATTCTATATTAAAAAAGGTCAGTGATTCCTTCCTCACCTTTGGCCAAGCATTTACACTCTTCCCTTCAAGCAGCACCGACGTTACATGGTGCATGGCCACTTTGGGGAGCTGAACTGGCCAAACGCCGACCCTGGGTACTGGATCTCCAGGTGGTCACTGGGGGTGTTGGCTCCAGCCTAGAGGAAGGCTGTAGGATGTGGGATGGGGGTATTGGGAAGGGTAGGGGCATAACAGCCTCAGAGGGGTCTAAGACACCAAGGAAACACCCTAAGAAGGTATCTTGCTTACTGGTTTTAATCATTGCTGATGCTGTAGGTGGTTGGATACAAAGGATTAAAAAAGATGACAAGGGCTGCAGAAGGAAGACAAAAAGGCTCTCTTAAATTAAGCAAATTTTTGGAGTTGGCCTAAATTAAGCGAAGGACACCCCTGTGCAGGATGCTGAAGCCTGTGGCAGCCCCCAACCCTCTTGTTTCGGCCTCAGCCTCACCCATCAGAGCAGGCATCACTGCGACGAAAAGTGTTTGTGCTCTGCTCAGCGTGTGTGGATTTCTGCAGCCCTGAATGGGATTGTAGGAGGAATCAAAGTGAAGTGTCCTCTTTGGGTCCTCAAGAAATGGAGCTTTCTGCTGGTTAACCATTACTTTGCATTTTCCCTTCCTTACAAAACGACTAAGGTTAAACATTAAGCGCCTGCAGTGAAGGACACCTGTATTTGCTGGTCCCATTATGCAGCTATACTGAAAAGGCTTTACAGCTGTCTAAATTAGCATAATTAAATCCACATCAATTAAAAAACCTCCATCATCTCTTTCCCCTTCACATGCAGATAGTAGCATTTGTCTAAGGTGCTAAGTGACAAAGGAACTTTTTAACAGTCGAAGCCCTAGCTGAAAGGAAGAGTAATACGGTTTGTATATTGGCCCATGGTTCACCTTAACACCAGTGGAAGTGATTAGTGGCCGCTGCTCTGCCTAAAGAGGTACGGCTGCATTTTGCATTACAATTATGCCAGTACCCAGAGCCATGCATTAGAGATGTGCATTTTACAACATACTTTGGCTTCTATTGCTTCTTTATACTCCATTAATGGGCGTAAACAAAGCCTGGCATGATTTGGCCAATTTCCCCCACCCTACTTTCTTCCCTTTTTTTTTTTCTTTTTTTTTTCTTTTTGTTGTTGTTGTTGTTTTGGTTTAGGGTTTTGTGTTGTTCTGTGTGGGGAAGCCCCAGTGACCCCAGGATAGCAGCAAGGCTGCGCTGTGTGATGCTAGCAAAGAGAATTCCTCCAGATGAAAACTGACATGGGGTTCAGGGGTTAATTTCTGGAACAGGCGCATTTGCATACAAATGAAAAATGATGGAATTTCTGTTCTCCTAAATTTTCAATGTCATCAGCATCAAACAGCAGTCAGTGCTCCCTTGCTGTTTGAAGAATATTCATTACTTCAGAAGAAGGGGCACCTTGTTTGGTATTAATCTCCTCTTCAGGTCAATGACTTAATTTGCTAAACTCCATCTGAAGTGCCACTCACTTTCTGATTTCTCTGCTATTCTTTGTTATTTTTCATAACGTGTTCTTAATACTTTTTTTTATTTGTAAGGGGATACGCGTCTTCAGCAAATGCGAGCGGGAGGAAGCACTGCCTTTATTTATTTACTTTCATCCAAAGCACTCAGCACCCGTCTGTATCATTTGTAGCACGTTTTGGTGTCTGCTTGCCTTAAAATTCATGGGGGTTTAGCAGAAAAAAAAATAATTTGCGGACTCAAATGGGAAAACAAACATTTTTCTTTCAAAAACTGATATCCGAACGGACATCTGGTGCCTTGTGCAACAAGGTTACGGGGTGTCACGCCTCTAACAAAAGGTAACAAGCGGCAAAGTAATTAATCCCCCAAAGAAAATCATAATATTCTTTTAGTTCCTGCCTCTGGAAATTCTCATCTGAAACCACAGTGGCTGAGGACATACTGGAGGAAACTTTCGTGCTAGCTCTTATTTCCCCATTGTCCTCTCCGCGTCTGCCGGGGGCCTGAGGAAGGATCCCATTTCCCCCCGTTTTTGCCCTTCATGGTTATAATTCTTCTCCCTGAATAGGATTATTCAGGGGATCTTTAGATCTTCAGAGCTTGGGGGGTGTTCCTGGGTAATTGGCCGGCGGCTCTCGGATGGCCATTCCCACCCCATGGCCTGGGCGCTCCTGGCCGGGGGTCCCAGGGACAGGCGGGTGCCCCCCCCCCACCGCGACGCCGAGGCATTGCCCCCTCCGATTCATGATAACAAAGCCTCAAAGTCAGAATTTGCCCTGTAACTCCTTGGTTTTATGTGTCTAGGCCTTTCTGAACTTTCTGGCCGGACTTATTCCTGATTCTCAAGATAATGGGTTTTTGTTTGTTTGTTTGTTTTTTAATTATTAATCAAATCTGATTTTTTTGGCATGATCGCTTATGGAAATGAAGCAATTGCACTGTCTGTTTTTCTGTCTGTCGCCCCTACTAACTTTTGAACCCCTTTGCCAATATCAAGCCAGTTTGTTAGCAGGCTAGAGATCTCAAAGGTGTGAAGTGCTTTCCTGTTTTCTTTTTTTTTCTTCCGTATCTAACTCTGAAAAAGCAACACATACTGTTTGAAATGGTACGGATAGCTAAGCTTTTCTGGAGGTTTTTTTTTGTGACTTGCAAAAGGGGGAAAAGAGGTGATCGGTGGCTTAATTACCTGCGTGTCTTTATGAAGCCTGTTAACAATTAACCAACTCACTCCGGATGCTTCCAAGTCCAGCTGGGTGATGTTCAAGATCCCTTGAAAATAATAATGATAAAAAAAACCCCAAGCAAGCAATGAACTATTTGCAGATAGTGTGTACAAACAATTTGCATGCAATTGCATCTCACTGCCTGCTCTTCATGTATCCTTTTCTTAAAGTGAGAAATTTTGAGGCTTTTCCATATTTATAGAGCGTGTTGCTCAGTGGGGCTGCAGTCCTGACCAGGACCTTGGGCGCCTGAAAAATAAAAATAAACAGCAGCTGATGGGGCGGGGGGGGGGTTATATTCCTACCTGCAGCATTAGGTTAAGAGTGTCTAAGGGCCTTGATCCTCAGCCCCAGCCAAGCTGGATTTAGCATAGGTCGTATTAAGGTGGGGCAAAGGGGGCTTTGTGTCATTTTTAGATCCCCTTATCCCGGGCTGTCGAGCACCGGCATGATGGGAAGGCAGGTTGGGGCAGGTTGGGATGGCAGAAGGCTGGCGGCGTTGGCCCGGAGCCATCCGGAGATCCTCTCCACCGAGGGCAATTCGGGGGTGATGGGATAAGCCAGCTTTGCAAAGGCAGCTGCTTTGGGAGCCCAGATCCGCCTCGTTATCCATCGAGAACGTCCTCGGCACAGAAAACTTTCTCTGTGGGAAGATCTGAATGCGGGAACGGATCCTGCGCTGACGTGCCCGTGCGCCTGGCGAGCGGGGAGATGCTCCCCGCCGGCGCGGTTTGTCATCGTTGGAAGAACGAGTCAAGGAATTGCCAGATAAAGCCGAGAGAGTCACTAAAATCTGCATCAGCCAAAGTTCAGGTCCAAAGCGTTACAACTGCCCACGTCTTGTGCTGTAACGTACTTGTACCAGGGAGGCTGGATTCCTTCCGAGTCCCTTACGTGAGAAAATACAGGCGAAAATGTGACTCTCGTGAATGTTTTTGTACTGGAAGGCTGAGGCTTCTAGTTAAGGAGCCGATTCTTAATCACATCTGTTTATCTTGTTTTATGAATATTGATATTAAAGTCAGAAAAAGAGACTTGTCATCGTAAGTGCATCAGAATCTGGCACTTGCCTGCTCAGAAGCAAGCGGCTCTGCTGCTGAGCTGCTGTAGATGATGTCGGTTTGTTGAAATAATATATCTCTGCCAGCTGAGAATCTGGCCATAAAATGAGAAAAGTTGAGATTCCCATTGTTGAATTAGTTTGGCCACATTAAAAATACGTTGCTCTAGAAATGTGTATATGAATATGCTAATGTTTATTTTGCTAAATGTGCGTGCCAGGATGTGCCATGTGGCTGAGTTAGTGTTACTTTAAGAATCCCAATTTTTGCCTTTTCAGACTTTTGAGCTTTTAAACTTGTAAACATAGCATTTTGTTGGCATAAGTCTCCATGATTTTATGCGTACAGCTGACTTTTATCTTCACTTTTTACATCACCTTAATACTGTAAGAGAGAAAGCACTCATCTGTTTATGATAAGTTTATCAGAAATACTCCAAAGTTTCCCATGACTAAGATATTATATTGTTATGGTGGCTTGCTACAGGGTAATTTTGAGACAACAAACAGAATATTTCAAAGCCCAGATGTCCTGTTTAGACAAGGGGGTTTATATTGATTAGAATCTGCTTTCACCTAACATCGTGTAGTAAATATCACAAAGACGTAATTAGAAAATTTGGTACAATATTTAGTCCTAGTCCCTGTGTGCCAGAATTGTTTGACTACTGAGAAACTGGAGCTTGTTTGCATCCCAGTGTGTTGTGAAATGCAAACTTCAAAGAAAATATTATATCTCCCAACTCCAGCTCGTGAGAGTCTTGGAAGTATAATACAGAAAGGCTTAACAATCCCTGCTGAGGAAAGGGCAATTTGACACTGAAACTACTGTTAAAGCACCGTTGACACACTGGTGGGCAAAAAGTGCTTATTAGAGGAGTCTAGTTACAGTCTCAGGAGCCGGGGGGAGAAAACGCACCCGAGTCATTGTGAAAATTGGCAAGTTGCACCAAATATATGCGTTTTGTGTATGTGTCTGTGCTTTTTTTTTTTTTTTTTTTTCCCCTCCTTAACTACATCTATCTACATGTTTGCTTCATAGGCTTTCCATAAGATTGGGGCCCTCACAGTATTCAAATAAAATATTTAGATTTGCAAAACTTCTGGAAGCCAGATTTTAAGGCAAAAAAGAAGTTTTTTGTCAGATTGTCAATGTCTGAATTTCATCACAATCTGTTCAGCTGTTTGTTGCAGGCAGGCGTAAAACACAGTGGGTAAGTGTGTGTTTGTACTTCTTATACATATTGAAAGAGGGCTGCCTAATCCCCTTGATGAGGAAAGCTCTGTAAATTATATACATCTGCAGGCTCTGTGCACGGGTAGTACAGAAGCAAAGAGGCAGATCAGCAATCTGAAGGAGCAAATAAGAGTTTTCTCACAACTCGGTGATCGGGAACCTTTTAGCAGCCCAGCCTCCTGGTGATGTCATCTAGTTGTTTTTTTTTTGAATGACCCGAGTGTTTTGCCTTAAAAACTTTGCCTAGGAGGCCCTTCTACACACTTAGGATTCCTGGCAAGAGAAAAAAATATTTGCTGATGACAGCTCTGCATATATTCTTTTTAATTGTCGCTTATGTCTCTGTCCCATCCTCTGCACTGCGCTAAAAATAGTAACTTGGGTTGATGGTTTCAACACCATCTAATGTATGTATATTATTGCATACAAAACCTACATAAAAATGTCAAGAATGAGACCTAAGCCAGGAATAAAATTGAAAATCACAAACATGAGACAAGACCCAAATAATGAGGGTGTTGCAGGGAGATATTATATTGATGTCTCTGTGTAAATACATGCGGGCAGAGCTCTAAAGATCCTACTGCCTCCCATGCATAGAGGATGCCTAGAATAATATTTGCCTTTTTTTTTTTTTTTTTTGTAAATAATTTGTAGGTAGCGTTTATATTTATCCTTAGCCTTCCTCTGCTTCCTTTAATAGCATGATTTGCTAATCACGCTGCAACACTTGTAAGGTAAGTGCAGAACATATTTTCCTGTCCATTTTGCAGAGGACAAATTTGTCCAAATTACACAGCAAGTGTCTGGCAGAAGCAAGACTAGACACCAGGGATAAAATCCCTTTGATTTCACTGAGGCAAGGATTTTATTCCAGGAGTCTTGTCTCCAGTTCTCTACTCTGTCTACTATGCCCTGTGTATTCTGGGCTTTTGTTGATACTCGATACAAGTCTTGGCTCATAGGGTTAAAGGAAAGTCTGACAGAGACAGCAATAGTAGTGTTCACGGGACACTGTAGTTATGGTTTTGTCAGCATTTCCATTATAAACTTCTGTTTGCAGCAATTATAAATCAACCATAAAAAAAAAGAAGAAATCACTGTGAAGTAAAACTTGGCATACCAGAGTCCAGGAGGGAATTTGGAGCTTTTGGAAATAATGGCTTCTGATTACCATGGACAGGCATGACATGATGTGCAAATATACACTCCATATTGCACTGGAAAAAAACAGAATGAGTGTCACCACTTTGTCGTGGCCAAAAGTGTGAGGAGAGAGGGTCTCTGTGACTTTTGGAAACGAGAAAAATATTCTATTATTCCCAGAAACATCTGATTAATGCCCTTAACTGGTCCTTAATTCTTCCTGTTTACTTTATATCCTCCCATGTCAGGCAAACACGATGGCTGGCTTTTGGGTTTCCAGTAGATCAGACAGTCAGCTGGTGTTGATCAGCCCAGCTCCACCGAAGTCCAGTGAAGTTAGGTTGACTTACACCAGCGGACAGTCTGGCTCCGTATCATCTTTCCACAGAAGGCTGCGGCATTTGCTACCCATTTGGAGCGCTAGTTAATGTTTGTTTAACTTTGAAAGCCCATTTTGCCGTACCGATCAAATTCCAGTTGCAGGATAGGCATAAATTGACTTAAAAGTGTTTTTCACCGAGGACATAGTTGGTTACTTTTAAGTTGCATTGTGTTCATATTTATTGCGTCGTATTCTGGGCTTTCTTCTGTTCGACAGCAAAACGATGGAGCAGGTGGTGCTCAGCCAGTTTACTACCGCAAGGACGGTCCAAGAGGCTGTAACTATCGCCCGCTCTGTCCCCAAATCGTGATTCCGCATGATGAAGCTGAGTCACTGACCATTCTGGGTCAGAGCTCGGGGCTGTCCCCGGGACGCGCTCCCTCCTGCATCATCATTCATGAGTCACGCGAAAGACGAGATGTTGGCTCGTAGGAACGCTTCCCAGCGCAGCATTCCCCAACAGCCGAGTTGGAACTCGAGTCCTTATTTCTGAATTCAGCTTGGAAATAATTACAATGCCGTAGTAGCTTTGGCTTTCGGTAGTGTTACTAATAACCGAGCGCTAAATGTGAAGCAGCTTTGCAGAAGGGCTCCAGTGTCAGGTTACGGAGAGCAGACGTCAAAATAAAGGTGCAGTAAACTCGAGGTAACTCATTTAATTGCACGGCAGGGTTGGGTGTAGGAAGGAGAGGAAGAAAAACTACTCACTGGGGTTTTTTTAGATGTGACATTTCAGTGATGTACCAACAGAGGAAATTTTGCTTGCAGAAGCCTGTGAGCAAAACACTTCTGAGAATGTATGTATACAATTGTTTAAAAAAACACAGGGTTACTGACACAGATGCCAATTTGGTAGGGCATATGGAACATTTACACTTGCCTTTTTCATTCTTTCTTGCTACAGCTGGTACTGATTTAGTATGTGAAATTTTACTAGCAGGAGTGCTAATCAAGACAGAGATTTCTGTGAGGATTTAGTCATTTATGTGGAGGAAAACTATGGGTATCATTAAAAAGTACAAGATCATCTATGAGAGGAACATTATCATTAGCAACCTAATTTTTAAAGCAAACAGAGGGAAAAAAAATACTGTATCTCTTGAACAGCAGCAGAAGAAAATTATGTTCTTGTAATGTTCAGAGTCATGCCACCTCTCTCGAAGTTTGGGAGAAGAAAATTTTAAATTCACTTAAAAAAAAAAAAGGCAAAAATGCGCCAAGTGTTTTTTTAACCAGTGTGATAGCCTGCTCTGCTACATCAAATGGATATGGCTAGGAATGGGATGAAATCCAAAAAGCACATCCAAATCCTGGATCTGTGTTTGAATCTGAGGCCTCCATTGAAACCTAACTCTGTGATGAGGCTGCATTTCACCATCTCAGCGTTTGAGAAGGGTCCAACAGTATCCCACATCTAAAATCCAGAGTTTGTAAAAGTTCCCCGTTTTTTCAGGAATTGCAATCTGGACCTGGAATGGAAACATTCAGACCTTAAATACCAATTCTGGCCAATTTCTGATGGTGACAAGAAATACTATATTCCATTAAGAAGGGAATGAGAGTATATTACTTATCCAAAGAGGTGATTTTACTTTACACACAGTGTAAAAAATTATGCTCGGGTTTAACTACCATACCCTGCCAAGATTATTTCAGTGCAACCAGCAACAGAATAACTGCTGTATGTTAAATATGTTGTACAGGTGGCCCAGTGATATGGGAGACCTGAGCAATAAAAGCCAACATCTGTGGCCGGAGGTGCCTGAGCGCGGTGGAAGCGGCGTGCGTGGTCCCCGTGGAAGGCGGCCAGCTGCCCGCCCTCGCACCATCGCCTTTGTGGAGAGACGTGTCGGGAGCGCTGGGAGTGGGCTGCGTGCCCTTTTCTTGCTGCTTTCCCACCTAGTTTGGGGACTAGCGGGGGAAGGCAATGGGAGGAGGATGCTGGGGTGATACCCTGGGTGATGGCGCTCTGAAATACCTACAGATTTGCCGGTCAGTATGCCCAGGAAATAAATAAATACCTGCCTGCAACTCTACAGGAATTCATCTCAGCTTCTCAGGGACTGACTTTGTCTTGAGCCTTCTGAATATCTTTGCAAGCTACTCTGCTTTGGCGTGACAGGCGCTCTTTCCCAAGGCACGATAATACTGAGCAGAGTTTGGAGGACAAAACCAAGGCACCTTCATTTGTCTCGGGAGGGTTTGCTTCCTCCGAGGTGCTTCCCTTGCTGGGGGAGGCAGTGAATTTTAGGCACGTTCCCAAATATCGCTGGCTTCAGTAGCTTTACTGTAGTGCAGATGTGAGGGGTCTCCTTTGACAACTACAGGCAATGGCTCTCTTGTGGTAACTTTGTAAATGCTGCAAGGTTGTCTTGTGTACTTTGGGATCTACCAGGGCTTAAACTTTCAAAGACGTCCACTAAGTTGGACATTAAATCCCTCTTTTCCCTTCCACAACCCCAGATTTCAGCCATCGTGACTTAAAGTTTCCTAGTGTTGTCATTTTCCAGTATCGCATCTAACTTTAATCACGAGTAGAAAAGCTGAAGACATATTGTAGAGCTAGAAAGAGCTAAATGGCTCCTGGATATGACAATGACAATTTTCACTTAAAAGGCTTTTTCCCAAAATACATATACCACTAAACACAATCATCTCCAGGGGGCAGGGAAATGGCCATCAGGCTAATTAGCTCAAAGCAAGCGAAACCATAGGGGAAAAGGAAAGCCGGCGTTTATGTTGGCTTGAACATCGCTGCTTGCATTAAAATTGCTTGCATGTCTGTGAAAGCCACGCGGAGACGTTACTGGCTTTGTGAACCGAAGGAGCGGGTCAGCTTCTCGTCTGATGGCATCAGGGCATCTCGGATCTGACGCTTGCAGCAGTGAAGCTCCCTTCTCCAGAAACCTCAAGCATTTGACTCATGTTGTTACAACTGTCCAGACGTCTTCCTAATGTAGCAAGGTGAAAGAGTCTGATATGGGGTCAGAACAGGAATATCGTAGGACTTGTCTCTGCCTCCCGGAAAGAAAGGAAAATGAATCGTGGTGGAGATTTTACTATTACCATCGCTAAGAATAGTTACATCACCAAAAATGCGCAGTACGGCAATCTGAAGTCTTAGACAGTTTGTGATGTTTAAACATCTTAAGCACTGTTGAGCATTTTCTCTACATTTCTTGATATGGCACTGTGGTTTTATTTAAGCAATCCCGAAAATCGTGGCCAGCTGCACCATCTGCCAGAGATGATGCAGGATGGGTGCCTCCAGCATGTCAGCGCTCAGATGTCATTTAAAAGGGAAATGCTTTCTGTACTGGGAAGAGGGCAGAGACAAAGAGCCCGGGCAGGCAGCAGGCTGTGCTAAGTGGAAAGAAGAATTGATACCTTTTCTAAGGCCTGACCCGAACATCTGAGTTCCTTCCCTAGGGGTTTCTCACCCCCAAATGTTCTTTTTTTTTTTTTTTTTTGTGTGTTTGTGTCTTTTTTTTTTTTTTTTCTCAGCACTCACGGATCCAAAAAGGCTACGAGAGAGAAAGAGTCATCTGATGTCGAACAGGTGGCTCGTCCAGGTCATTGAGCGCGATGGTGGCTGTGAAAGCAAAGCCGTGCGGCGAGTCCCACCTCGGCGTGAGGCGCGGGGACGCGGTTGGCATTTAAAGGTCAGTCCCTCGCAGGTCCTCGGCACGTTCCCGGGAGCAGGTGACCTCCGTGACTGCTCTCCCATCTCACACATCTGTCTCATAAAGAAGCCAGGCTGCACCTTTATGAAATTGTTTGCAGAAGACCGAGGCGTGATCACAACTAAGCTGAAGGGTGTCATATTCACTTTACTGCCGACACGAGGACCAGTGGTTGAATATTCGATTACATGTCAGTCACAGCACATTAGGCAATCTTCCAGTCTGCCAGCTTTGCCCTTCCCAGCTCCGAGCTAAGTGTCATCAAGAAAGAAGTAGCACGGCGAAGGAAGGAGGCGATACTGGAGTCAGCTTGCTAAGGGAGCTTCAATCCACATCAAAAATGTCCTTTCTTTTCTCTGCAGGGGGGCTCCTCGCTATGGAGAGGGTAAGGCTGTTCATGCCTCCTGACTGTGGATGCAAACCACTCGTGGGGCAGTGCCGCTCAATTTTTACTCTAGATCTAAAGGTATACATGTGTGCAAAAGCAGCAAATGGTGTGGCGAAGAATTAGGGAACTGTCATTCCAACAACATTACCAAAAATATTCTGCTCTTTCAAATAAAGTGGCTATAAAAACATGTTGCTCTGACCAAGCATTTTCTGGACTGTTTTGCTTGCAAATTACTTAGCGAAAATATGCTAGGAGTGGAAGTTAAGGGCTGTGGACAATTTCCCACTTTGCTAAAGCCAGAAAAATCCCATCTCAGCTCCAAGAAGGAAACTACTTTCCAAAATGTCAGCTCATGCAGAAAGTCCCAGTTCAGCTGGAACGAGCCGCTCCGTTTGCGCTCGGTGGTTTCTGGAATAACAAAAAGCCCTGTATGTCCATGCTGGGAAGCCCAAGCGCGAAAGGATAATGTGGGTAGATAATTCCTGTTGGCACCGAGGCCTTATGATGGGTTTTGTTAAGCATCCTCCACCTGTTAGCACCAGCCACGTGAGAAGTAAACGAGTGGCGTTCCCATTTTGCATCTTCTGCTTCCACAGTTGAGCTGCACCTCCTGTTTGGAGAGTTTCAAAGTGAATTCAAAATCAAAGGAGACAACGCTGCCGTTACTGGGTGGGACGTTCATAAGCAGAACTTTAGCTTTGTCTACTTTGATTTCAGATTCACTTTGAATGTTTTTCTGACAGGAGGTGCAGGCATCACAAGACTCGCCGTAGCAGCATCACCATTAACTTTTCAAGTGACCGTTACTGTTTAGCTAGAGAGATAGTAAGATTGCGGTGGGTGTCAATGGGAATAACCTTTATGATACTTCCAAAGCTTCAAATCTGTCCTCGGGCTCCAAAACTCCAAGAAATACTTAGAGGGAGAGACTGCCTGCGGAGTCGAGAGTACAGAGTGATGGATGAAACAATAAAAATGACACCGCTGGTAAAACTGAAAGTGGGATGCTGCCGTTTGTGATGCATTGTGCATATGATTGATGTCATCCGGCGATGGCATCCGGACCCTGTGTTGTATTACGGGTGCAGCCTGAGACTTTCCGTGTTGCAGGATGGCTGGACCCATGGCTGGGAAGCCCAGTAAGGTGAATTTGGGCTGTCTGATGACTGGTGAAAGAATGCCTATACAAGGAGTTGTCTGCAAGGATTGAGGCCAGCTCTTGACAGTAGAGTGGGGTGGGAAGAGCAGGAGTTCATTTTGGGTAGCACCTGGAAAAAATTACTGGTTTCTCCCTATTTCACCCATTCCTCCTTGACCGTGTTTGAAAAGGGCATCTTCAGTGCCGACAGCAGTCTTGTTACAGACAGAAGGACACGGCTGAGAGCAGCCAGTGAAGTGTGCCTTACTTTTAAAAAGAAAGATGTGTCTTGACAGCTTGCCAAATACCGCATCTGCCTCTCTTTGCACCTCTGTGGATGAAGCTGAACAGCAAGGTGGTGGAGATGAGCGAACCTATCAATTAACCGCGTGAGAGCCTGCTCTCTCATTTTCTGTCCAACAGCTGTAGGTGATCCCTGGCCTGGAAGGACCTCCCTGAAACCTCATCTGCAACACCTGGGGGAGAGACCCAGCTGGGAGATCCCTGCCGTGGGATGAGGAGGCATCACACCACCATCACCTCACATGGGCTGGGAGGAGGGTAGGGAAGCACCCTGGGTACTGTTAAATATTTTTTTCCTAGCGTTATTTCTCTTTTTTACTGGAGTTTTTTCTTCTTCTGTGATGGGTCTCTGTTGGGGAATGCTGATAAGACCACGCTAAGCCGAGATGGTTTTTGAATTGGCTGGTTCTTCAGGTGTTGAAACTGTCCCCCAGTTAACCAGGCAAGTCTATCTTGGTTTATCTGATTAGGTCTAAGGTTTTGGGGGTTGTATCTCTAATGCTGTATTTTTAATTGCTGCTTACAATAATATGAAATCATAACTTGATGGTCTGCAGGTATTCTTGGTGGGAATATATTGCCTGTGACACCGAGTCTATATTTTGTATGCAACACATTGGCATTGTGTAAATTTTATGAACAACTTCTATTATCTCTGAAACCACAGAAACAACAAACAGTTATAATTATAGTCTGAAGATGCTATAGTGTTTCAAATATGCCTACAGTAGTAGTATTACAATGAAAGCGAGGTGTTTGCCTGCAGCTTTTGCTGTGTTCAATGACATCACAATTATGCCATATTGGAGCTAAAACTTCTGTCCTTAAGCAGAAACAGCTTGTATGAAACCTTTTAGGTTTTCCTTCTCGTTTCTTGTGATAGTCCTTGGACTAAAATTGGTTGAAATAGTGAGTAAGGTAGGGTAGTGCATTTTAACAGGCTTTGTGTCTGACTTTGCTACTGATGGGTTGTAGGTAGTTTGTGTTGTAGGATCTGGAAAATGAATGAATGTTATTTAAAACCTCCACATCGGCATCTGCTACTTGTCGAGTTGTGATCTTCTGGTCCTGGGGTATCTGACAGTCCTGTGTTTGTGATAATGGAATTACTGAAAAAAATATCAACAAAAAGACATGACATTGTAAGTGTGCAAAACAAAGCTTTAATTTCTGGAGTAAATGCACTTTTAAGAGTGAAATACTGAAGCATGTGTCTTCAAGCGTAGCCTTGGATGTTAATACACCTGAGGCAGCTCTCAGGTGGTATGAACAACCACATCCCACTGGAAGAACTGTGACGTTCACAAGCAGAAAAGCTGTCCAGGCACATTTGCCTCCATCTTCTTTAAAGCTGAATTTGTGCCTACTCATGCTTTTTCATAAAGTTCCAAAAAAGATTCTATCTTGTTTCAAGTTTTGTTTAAATTGTCCCAAAAGGCAAGGACCATTGTTTGAATCGCACTCACTAGATGCCTAATAGTTTCCATTTCTAAAGAAGACCTTTGCAGCTCTAGACCTGGATTATTTGTTGCTCCTGGGGGATGCAGCAGTGTGGCCATAGCCCGCTCTTCCACTTGTGAGCTATAGCATTGCTGATGGTTCTGCAGCACTGGAGCAGTGCAAGCACGCCTTCAAGCCCATAGCCAGAGATGTTTCTTATGAACACTAGGAACCACGGTAACATCTAAAAATAACCACAGTGGCCTGCAAAACTGGTTGAAGAATAAGGCAAGAATTTCCCAACAAATATCTAATTACTATATTAAAAATATTTCTTTCATGTAAGACTTAGCTTAACTAACTCTGTAAATTGAATGTGGCATCTCTCTAACGCTTCTCTGAGTCTCTGTGATTGTTTTCATTATTGTTATGATTGTAACTGTTACTAGAATGAAATTATTTACACATGGAGCTAAATGATTATTTTCATTGCTATTCAGCTCCTGACTGCATTAGGCTGGTACGCTGCATCCACAAAACACCCATCCTCTTCAAAGCTGCAGGTTTCCCTATCGTTGGGAGTGGCTATGACATGATGTTCCCATTGTTCCCTATGTTTGGGATATATCAGGGCATATCAAGGAGAGTGGAAAATGGCAGATAAGAGGTCCTCTGCCCACCACCTAACTGCTGCAGTAACACGGTGGGCAGTCAACTGCTGTCTGCCCACCGTGTGTGCCGTCAGGCCGTCCTCACTTTAGCAACCTCTTTTCCACGTAGGGACACCTAGTCAGCCTAAAAAGCATCCCTTCGAGCTCCATGAAACACACCCGGCTCTGTACAGGCTCCATGGCCGTTGGTACTCTTGAAGTCACCATCAGATTTTAGGATCTTTTTCCTATTTGGCTTCCCTTTTATTTGCCTTTGGTAAACCTGGATAGCATAGAAATAGCCCACAGACACCGGAGCGATGGTGTAACCGTTGGGTGGCGGAGCGCTGACCAGTAGGGCTGTAAAAGTCAATGAAGTGCGTAAGCAGCGGAGCACATAATGACCGGCGAGGCTGCGGCAGTTCATCTTTAACACATGGACGGATACGGTCCGGTGGTTAAAGTGCACGTGTGAGAGCGAGGAGAAGTAACTTTTGATTCTGGCTTGGCCCCTGACTTGTGTGTGACCTTGCGACAGTCACTTCCCCGCTGATGGCTTTGCTGTTTTCCTCGTTGGGAAGAAGGGGGAATAGAAGTGTGAGGTGTGGGGGGGGTCGCTGCGTCCTGATTTACGAGTGGTCGTAAGGCTCGTGTCTGAGAGCCTAATGGGAGACTCTTTAGAGAAGTGCAGGGAGTCGGGCAGGTGCTTGGTTGGTGTAAATCAGCATAGTTCAATTAAAATCAATAGATTTATCCCATCTGGAGTGATAAAGGCTTTCCCATCAGTTAAAGCACTGGTCCTTACTATGTAAGAGGAGTTAGGGATGCTGCTCCTTCTCTCCCAGGAAAGGTTGTGCCCGAGAACATGTATTCACTAACAAAAGGCCTCGGGCTATGGGAATTGTTACCAACAAGAAGGGTGTGTGGAGGTGAATCATAGGGCAATTTTATTTAGGAAACATGGAAAATGAATTAGAAACTCTCGTGTTACCTTTGACTCTTTGGCAAGGACAAATTAAAATTGGCAACCTTCTGTCTAGTAATATAAAAGCGTTAACATCTGCATAGCTTCTGTTGGTGAATTTATGGAACAGATCGAGTAAAACTGATGTAAAAATGGAACGGGCTTTGGATGTGAGCAACTTTCAAAATAGAGACTCTTTCTGGAATTGGTCTGCAGCTTGTGCCGGTGTAGTTAAACTCGTCTAGTTGACTTGATTCAAACCCCAACTTGGATGTTCTTAGATTGCTTTAAAAAAATTTTACCACCCATTTCCAGAGGTAAGACAAAGTGATGTAAACCCAATTTAAAAGTGTTCACAAAAAATGTTAAGTGTTTTAAAAGCATTTCAATTGAAAGAAAAATCACAGCTTAATCCAAGGAACTTTTGCTTAGGAGAGGCCTTCATTTCCAAAATCTGTACAGTAATATTACACAATAGACTGAGGTGCTGATTATGCCACAGATAATGTAGTTGTTAATGATCAAGTTAATGTTAAAAGCCATTACTGCTCATTGACATAATTCTCAGAACATTATACTGGAGAAGTGCACCTTTTGTGTAGCAACAAAATGACAAAATTGAAATGTTAAAAGTTGAGTGTCTGAATAATAGCCTGTGAAATCATTTAGACAAGATCATTGTTGTTGCCATTGTAAAAGAACCAGAGAGTGACAGAATGAGACAAAAAAAAAAGGGGGGGGGGGGGGAAGGAAAGGGAGAGAAAAAAAAAAAAGCAGGCACCAGAGTGTCTCTTTCCTGAAGGGAGATGTAAGGTAAAGAGGATTCCTGCTCTGTTCTCACTCTGCCTCTCCAATTTGGAGGGTCTTCATCTAACAACAGAGCACCCTCCTCTGGCAGCTCGCCAAAAATGAACGCCCGGCTGGAAGCCTTCGGGATGGGGAAGGGACCCCTCGCATCGCCCCAACACTGGGGTGGGAAGCTTTGCCTGGTGTGGAGGAAGAATATTTTTTTTTTGACTGCTTGCCAGGAAAATCTAGGACAGTAGCCCCAGTGTTACATAAAAAAAAAAAAAAAAAAAAGTCAATGGTGGATGCTTTTGCTGTTTTGCCCGGAGAGGGGGTCATCAGCGATCGCAGCTGCTTGCGTGCGTGGCGTGGTGGAGGTCGTGGGCTGGGACCCTTTACCTTAAACCTGGAGGATTTGCAGGTTGCTTTATAAAGCTCCCTGAGCCACATGCCACCCACGGGCATCCCTTCGACTCTCTGGGCTTTAATAAAACAGAGAAAGAGCATGGAATTGTGGTAATGGGCTAAGCAACAGACAGACTATTAAGCGCCTGCAGTGGAGGGACACTTTACTGAGCAATATACTGTACAACAAGCCTGCGTTAAAACATTGACCCACAACATTTGGTCCATAAAAATAGTTACATGCGCAGGGACTCCTGGCAGTGATAGTTTTAATGCAGGGTCTGTGTCGTGGTATAAAATAAATGACTTCCGACATTACAGTAAACACTTAAAAGCTCCACTGAAAACCTTTCTGTGCAAAGCAATGAGTATAGTACAACTACCTGCAAGCAATGGTAGTTTCGTTCCTGAGCCACCCACAATGATCCACTTTCGAGCAGAAACACCCTTCGGCCCAGAAGCCAGTCCCTCCTCAGCCCTCCTTGCTATCCTTATAGAATTGGGCAAATCATCGTGGAAAAGGTTTTGAAGGACACTTATCGGATTATGTTTTCATTCTGAATTTTTTACGAATGTGGTTTGCTGCTCTTCTAAAGAGTTACCTCTATCATAAAGGGGACTGGTTTGTTTAGCATCTCCCAGCACCGACATACCAAAGAAACATTACGCAGCCTTTTATTAAGTTTCCGTGTGTTATAGTAAGAGCTGTTGCCTAATACATTTGGAAGCAGTAGGATTCAGTGTCATCTTGTGCAGTTTGCCACTTTTCCCTCCAGCATGAGCCAATTCTGACCATTTTTTGTATTCAGGTGGGGAGCTCGAAATACAAGAACACCCATCTCAAACCAAAGCACCTCTTCATCCAGGCTGCCAGCCCATCCTCCAGCCTTCACCATTTTCCCCCCTCTAATGCATTAACTTTCCTGGAGCGCTTTGATTCTTGTCCTCTTGCTGTTCCTGTAAGCTCCCACAAAACCATCCAGTATATTCTCTGCCTCCAGTAACTGTCTTTCTCAGGATATCTTACTACAGGGTCTGCTACTCTTGGCACTCTCTTCCTGTGACCCCAGCCACTATTGAATTAAATCTCTTCCATGGCTTGGCTACGAATTGCAGCCTAAAGTCCATAACTAAACTGTGCATGATATTGGAATTCAGCAGGAGCTGGGGCCAGCAATTAGGAATGGTAGACCCTGCCACTTTATCTGTCATGACAGGATGGAAATTTTAGGGAAGGAAAATTACTGGCAGGTCACAGTTTGGAAGGAAGGTAGCACTAGTGGAGGGCTTCTGTTTCTGCTGTGCTCATTGTTATAGTGTGAAGGATTGTGTAATTCTTTAGGAAAAGTTAGAGACCCACAGAAGGGATTAAACCTTCTTCCACTGCCTCCTGCTGTGCAGATATGGATTTTTTTTTTTTTAAAAGGTGTGATCTTCCAGCTAAAAAAAAGAACAAGTCAATTTTTTCTTCTGTCTTCAGGAAAGATAAATCTGAACAAGGAAATGTTTCTTAAAATCAGCAAAACTTGTTCCAGAGACAGATCTCTAGGGCTAGAGGTTTTCCATGAAGGTGGCCTCCCCTCTCAGGAACAGACTCGCTGCAGTCGACCGCACCGTTCTGCGTGGATGCAGCTGCTGCCGGGGACCCTATAGAAAGTAGATGATGCCCATGGGGCTGGATCTGGGAAACTAGTGCAGGGCTGGACCTGCTGTGGGCACGCAGAGCTTAGGGGAGGTTATCTATAATGTTTGAGATGTCCTGGTGGTGGAGGAGGGCTGCCATGGAGCTTCCTTGGAGGTATTGCTATTGTGGTACCCCTTCGATGGAGAGGGAGAAATTTTGACGCATCCTCTGAGTGCAGAAATAAGAGGTTCAGTCTGCCATGAGGACTGAAAACTGCACTGTATCTGGCTAATTTTGCTAGCTCTAGGAGCAGTTCACAAAAAAGCTTGGATCCAAGAACACGTACCATTCTGTGCACTCTTAAATGAGCAGTATTCAGTGAAAGCGAAATTACTGCTCCTGCCAGTTTTTCCGTTCTTGCCATTTCTTTCTTATCTAAGTTTGAGCTAAGGCCAGCTGCTCTTCACCTAGACATTTATTTCTCTTAGATACTAATCAGTTGAGTAATACCTGCAACTCATCAAGTGGAGCTGGGAGTTGTGAGAGCCCTACTGTCACCGAAGCCCCTGGTTTCCCGGCGTGCACCCCTCTTGGTCTCATCTAGCTGCTGGATTAGAGAGGAGATGCAGCTGATCCTGAGCAGATCCAGCAGACTATAATTCGGAAGAGATAAGGAACATTGTAACGTTTGGAGGTCTATCCTAGAAAAATGCATGAAACCTGCTGATGTTTTTGCTCTGGCTCAGTTTTTGGAAGGGCTGTAGGCAATTTAGTTGTAACTACTTATCCCTCAACTAGGGAAGTACCATGGTTTGGATTAAAAATCTGCAAAATCCAGGGGAGTAGGCAGAGGTTAGGGGCTTTGTGAGTCTGATGGGTGCTGTCCCTTCCAGTAGCCTGCTTTTGCACAGGGAGAACTTGAAATAAAGTGATTGAAGTATTACGTGAAGAGAGATGGGTTTCTGAAACACTGCCTGAGCTGTGGCAGTTCAAGGTGAGGGAGCAGGTGATGTTTTGAAGGGGACATGGTGAAGGAAATTAAAGAGGCTGAGAACTGTTGCACAGCTGTGCAGATGGGGAGAGGCAAGGTACAAGTAAGTCAATGCTGGGAAGCAAGCATAGGCAAATATTAAATAATTTGAGTATGTATGCCGTGTCAAATCCCACACTGTTTCTTTCCTGCGTGTATATACTTGGCTTGTCCTTCTCGAAGCCTTCAAGATCTGGGTAAAATATTAAAGAAAACTACTAATATTCAGTCACTTTCCTACTTCAGTTAGCAGTTTCTTAAAACGTGTTTATGTTGAAAATACCAGAAATCATCCTACCTGTGCACACTGTTATCTAATTAGTGCCCTGTCCTTCATTGCCGCTAAAAGGCCAAAATGTTTCCTTCAAAGAGATTAGTTAAAAAGAACTGGGAGCTGCACAGACTATTTCAAGGAAATGGAACCCAGTCAGAAAAAAGGAACTCTTCCTCTTCATCCTACACAAACCACCCCCCCTCGACTACTATCAGCTTTAACCAAAGAAACGTCCCTTCTGAGCGGAGGACCTGAGTCCCATGTATCACCCCCAAGAGAAATTTAGGTCTGAACCCAGGATTTTATAGAGAAAGTGCTGATACAGCTGCGGCACAGCGCAGCTTTATGAATGGGGTGTTGATAAGCGTTGTGAGCAGCCATCATATTGGAATTACAGTGCAAACCAGGCATGTGCACAGGTCACTGCTTTTTATGAACACATGTTCCCAGATCCTATGACAAATAGGAAAGTAGCCCATTTTGACCTTTGAAGCCTGTTGCAAAGTCATTGCTGAGCTATTATTTGAGTAGCTTGAGGTAGAATAATGTTCAACTCAGCTTCCTGGAGCTGCATTTGAAATGCAATTAATTGACTGCTGTTAGTTGTCAATTAACATTTATTATCAATTAGTTCATCAAATTGATTAGTTGGCAGGACCTTAAAGCCTAAATGCACTCCTTTCCATTATAAATATGTCTATAAGAGTAAAAGCTACTCACTAATTGATGTCAAACTGAAATTGCTTATGTTGGTCAAGAGACAGAGCACATTGTTTTTTAAATCCATATTAAATTAATTTTGCAGCAAATACATCAGTAGTACGTTATTTTAAAGCACTATCTTTGGCGCATATGACTTGGTGCGCACAACTCTTAAAGCCATTAAAAGGTACAGGTATAGTACGGGAATTATTGGTAGCCTCTTTCCTTATTTGAAAAGTGATGCTGTTTCAGACAACCAGACTAATTCTTCATTAGTCTGCCCACTAAAATGGCTTGTGGCAAAAATCATGGCATGAAAGCCATTCAGTTTTAGCAGATTTACTGCAAAAGTATTTATGTTTCTCCCTTCCCACTCTTTCCCCTCCTTAGGCCTGCCCGGAATTTGGGGGGCTGTTCTCAAGCAGCAGGCGCTAGTCAGGATTATTGAGGAACATCTCTTTGTGACCAAAACAGAACACGAAAAGGAGTCACTGTGTATTTCTCAAAAAAAAAAAAAAAAAGTGATGGAAGTGTTATTTTTCGTACCTTACTCTTGCAGGCCAGTAAACCGTTCCTATGTTTGCGAGAGCCCTATTGAAGAGACAAGAAAAGAGGTATCTGGGTTAGCCTTGCAGTTTTAAATGCAATAGTTGTCTTGACTTATTTGCTCTTAATCCTAGGGCTAAGGAGCAGATAAAATCCTGAAAAGTATTCCTTTAACTTTTTGTATACACAAAATACCTGAGAGGGGTTATTCATTTTCATTGCCTTTGTGCAATGAGATTATTCCTGCATCCCCCAAAACTGTGACCTAAATATGGCTGAAAGACACAACATGTGACCTGCTTAGTGCTGCCTGTCATGGCCTGGAGCCACAGCAGGAACTCTATTAGTGGGAACAGCACAGATGCTACCAGATGGCCAACATATTGTCCAGAGATGACCCATGTATAATTGCAGAAAGTTCAATACATTCAGGTTTTGAATTTAATTGCATTGACCACCTTAGCTACTGCTGCAACACAATTTAATTTATTTAAGGTGGAAACTTACTTTCAGAAGGAAGGAAATATTTATGCTTTTAATATCACGTTTGCGTTTTGCAAACTGTAGGAACGCAAGCTCTGTGCACGTTAACAGATGTTTACAGAGGTCAGACTACCTGAATGCAGTTCAGGCAATTCAAGCAGTAAGGGAACAATACGAGATTTTTTTCCCATTCACTTCCTGCAGTTTATTTAGATCAAGTTCCATGGGACCAAATCTGGCAGTCTTGACTCAAGCAAATAGCCCACTGGAGACAGTAAAAATAAACAAAAGGACTCTTTTAAATATTTGAGCATGAGGGGTTTGCTTGAATAGTGACTGCATAACAAGCTGCTTAATTTTTATCTTTGAAAGATACATCTCAGAGAAACAGCACAATTTACCTACTAAGACTTTAGACTGGGAAAGTAAAACCTTGTATTCAGTTTCTTTCCTGCATACCATGGCTACACTGTCTTAGCAGAGCCCTGGGGGTCACGCCAGGAGCCTCCTGGCTCAGACTTAGGGTCAGGACCTTCTGGAGCTGACCAGCCCTTTCCACACAACACAGTACTTGGCTCTTTTCTCAGCCTCATGTGGTGCCTCTGTTACCTTGAGCTGTAATGTATATTAATTTTGAGTGGGTTTTATTTGTTTTTCTAATTTAGAAAGCCCTAATTCATCCCAAGGATAGGTTGCAGTCTGATGGAGTAGTGTTCTTTGAGCATGATGTCAACTATACATATTGCACGTCCGTGAGAAATGACGGGAGATGGGAACTTGGCTTGTTCTTCAGGACCAAAAAGTCCAGCTGTATGTGAAAGTGAGCACATAGGTCCCCAAAAGAGCAAGTGAAAGGGCACATCATACTGCAAGACATCAGGAGTGCTGGAAACTATTCTGAGGAGGGGATCACACATGCGGCTGTGCTGGTCTGGAGTAGATTCTGGCATGAATGGCCTCACCAACAGATTTCCTCTCAGATCCCTTCCATTTCTGTCTCCCCAATTCCCTTGCTTTACTGTATTGACTTCCTAGGCTGTAAGTTTTCATTGTAAGGTATTAAAATATGTATGTATTTAACGCTAAAGTAGAACAGCCTAGACTAGCTTGGCCTGTCTAGGCCCTATCAAATCCCAAACATAGTGGTAACTTTTTCATAACTTTTCCTTGGAGTAAGCCATAGTCTGTTGAGTTATATTTATTATATTAAGTCATTTGTCAACTTCCAGTAAGAATATTCACAAAAGTGGTCAATCATCAATAGATGACTTAAAATCTAAGGGTTTTTTGGTTTGTGTATGTAATATAAAAAGATAAATTGGTGATGAGGGATGGGCCCAAACCATAACATGTGGTTCTGCATCCAAATTGTCGAGGGATGTGGGCTTTTGGCTCAATGATGAAGGAGAAACCCTCATTTCATATGGCTACAGCTCCACTCTTTCCCTAAATTTAGTGCTAAAGGTCTTGATTTGTGTTCATCGCTGCTAATATAGCAGACTCATTTCCTTCACATATAAGGAGGAAACCTTCTTATATACCAGAGCCATCACAATGAAGAATTACTGTTTTAGGGATGGGGGTGTGGGTGAATATTGCTCTTTTTTTTTTTTTTTTTGCCATGCAGTCTCTAATCAAATGTAATCACTGCAGCGTGTGTTATTGATTTTGTAATTGCTTCTTGAATGGTTTGGGCCCCAAGACTGCTACACTTGTGAGGATGTCATTTGGGTTATATATATAAGCTAATGGATGATGTATCTTTTTATTAAGAACACCTTCTAATATCTCAGTTTAGGATGAAAGACTTGTCCCAGAAGGCCTAGTTGGTAACACTTCCCAATTTGACTAGGCAGCAGTCTTTCACCAATACTTCCTTCGTATAGCTTATTTCAAATGCTTTTGTTACTCACTGTAAAGCGGTGAGGCCGAAGGTATGGACTTTGTCCATGTAAATCCTGTGGTTACAGCATCTGAGCTGGAGCTTGAGGCTTGCTTTGATGCTTCAAAAAGCGGCTGATACCGTCTTGTTGGTTCCCAAAACAGAGCAGTTGTTTCCAGGTGCTAGCTGAGTATCGCTTCACATAAGTCTCGAGGCAGGCTGAAAAAGCTCCGGTATGGATGGGGTCAAATGGGGAAGTGGATGAAGGAAGGAGAGGCTACTCAGGCGTTGTAGAGGTGACGTGCACGCAGAATTGCCCTATGTGAAGGAAACCAGTTTCTTCTTGGATAGAGTGGAATTTAGGCTGTCTTGTGTGACTTCTAGCACAACATCGCTTTCGCCAACCAGAAAATCCAGCTTGAGGTGTCAGCGAAGCCTGAATTGCAGCTGGGATTCGAATTTATGATCCGTCTGAACTCTTGGAGTGGGGTTGGAATGACAAAGTAGGGCTGGCATTGGCATACTGGGACTCCTGAAGAGAGGTACTGCCTAGCTTGGGTGGTCTCTCCCCCCAGCACGATGGCTACCCTGCACCATCGTAGTCTCGTGAGATGGCTGATCTGATCCAATGGCTCCCTATTGCCAGGAAAAGTTGGTCCTGCTGCCCTGCCTGCTTTGGCTGTGCATTCCCATGCTTTCTCCTGCATGAGGTCTGGTACTTGTCCAACCCCTTGGTGGTCTGGTTCAGCATGCACAGCTGTGAGAAAAGGAACCCAGCAAGGAGGGTTCGAAACAGGCAGCTGTGACTAGGAGCTAACAGGGTAAGACCTCTAGCAGAAGCAGTCTATGAGGGCTCGGCAGTCTTGGGAAGCCTCACGCTACTGATATCCCTGTGATCCGAGCTCCCACTTCTAGAGCATTTCATGGGAAGACTTAAGGCATCCTTCTGGAGGTATGAATTGACACAGAGCTCTGATCCTAACAGGAGCTGTACTAGTTCTCCTGCTCCAAACACCTGAAACATCCTATTTTTCTTTTCCTTAACAGCTTTCTTTTAGCTCAGTCAGAGGGAGTGAGAACGAATTCACCTGGCTTTAGATGTCTAGATCAGAGCCAGTCAATTTGGGCTTGCTTTAAACCAACAGGGAGAAATAGATCCTTTAAAATGCATTTCATCTGGCTTGTTTTTATATCTGCTTTAGGATGAGGTTAATCCCACATTAATGGCATCACTTTTTCTAGCCTGAATGTGAGAAGAGCCTAGCTCAGATGTCTGCAAGATAGACATCTGCATTTGGTCACATAAATCCCACCCGCAGAGCTGCTGCACTAATGTGACGAACCAAGATGAATGGCTTCAATTAATAACAACAATAATAATATAGACTCTATAATCTAAATATAGACAATAATTTCAGATTATTTTTTTCAGATGTGGGCCAGATCTTTCCTCGGTATGGGTCAGATTATTTTTGGTATGGTGCGTAGTTGGTTGCAATGGTCAGGAGCAGTGGCGGTACCTCCTTTAGGCAAGCTAAACTAATATACTTTTCCTGCAGGTACAGGCTGATAGAAATAGGAGAATTTTCCAAGGTGAGGGTTTGGTTTTGTCCTTTCAAATGAGATTGGAAAGCAGTACCTCAGCTGAAGATATCCTTTGTAAAAGCACAATGGCTGCAACTTTCTGGAACTACTCGCGACCCTCAAACTTACTCTTTATTAGTGTTTCTCATTCAGCTAAAGCTGAAGCAAACAAATGAAACTAATTACTCTTGAAGTTGGGTATTGCCTTCTTGAGCTTTATGAGCCTATTTTTCTGAAATTAGAAATTGCCTAACTATGTGGAATGTTTCCAGCAAAACTGCTTCCTACAGCCACAATTTTTACAGTCACATAAGTGCTTTGTAGGCTACCTTCGGGTAGGCAGCAGTGACATCCAGTGGCCAGCGACCTGATCACAGGTCTTCTCCCAGAGCATCTCACCTGGGACATCTCTCCCTTGGCTAATGTTTTCTGAGCCCATTGTGGTTTCATACACTTATTCAGCTCAGTTTTTTTTGGTTTGGGTGGTTTTTTTGGTTTGTTTGGTTTTTTTTTGCTCTTCTGCCCCCCCTTAATATGGCTGCCCGTAGACATAGATATCTAAATAGGGATCGAAGAACAAGGTGTAGGTATCGATGCTGGAAAAATTTGGCCATCTTTGGATTCTCTACAGACCAGGGAGTACAAAAAGCCTATGCGAAATGGAGCACAGCAATAGAGACCCTGCATATACTGTTTCAATATTAACTTACTTCCAAGGCAGTGGGTCTGATCCTAAGTGAGTCAGTTCATTACAGATTAAGACTGAAGAATATGGGGGTTTTTTACTCCCAGGAGTAAACATTTTCAGGATGAGATCCATAGTTATCCACCTCTAATTGCAGGAAAAACTGCTGAAGTGGCAGTGCACGTTCAGACAACTTGTACCTCCTCTGTGCTTATGTAGTCCGTGAGCCTTTCTAACACAGGGACACATGGTCCACCTTAATTTTAAATAGGTACTCCTTTCAGTTATGTCAGCTACTTAAATTTATTTGCAGGCAGTCAATTCATATTGATCATAACTCGACCTTACAATGACCTTGAGCAAAGGTACTCTGTGACTGCTATAGATATTGTGATCAATACTGGAGAACAATTGACTACACCTAGTTACTGATAAATGAAGTTTAAAAAAAAAAAAGGTACACTATTTTCAGACACAAAGATAACTGCTCATTTAGTCAACTGTTTGCAAAGGTTTAATATTGATACATGAAGTTATAATGACATCCTTGGGCATTCTCAAATGGTAGAAAACAATAGGGTGCAGAGTCACTGTAGCACATTGAGGAGAAAGAATCATTAGTTCCCAACTTCAAATAAGAAATTTCATGATATTTATGACAACAGCACTGAGAACAAATACACTTACTTAGCAGTACTCATCGGAGAAGGCATGTATCAAACTGTGCCTCTTTTCTTTATGTGTGAGCCAGGTCTAGTGAAATAAAACACTATATTACTGTGCACGGAACAAAGCCTTTAGTACCACTTATTTTACTTTAGTACCACTCTCCTTTGCACATTTGTGCCTGAATTAAATTGCGCATCCCCAGGTATAACCAACTGTAATCATGAGGAAGAGATCGCTTTGGTCTCAGCACATCTGCTACACGTTGATACGCTTCCCCACACTGCCTGAAGTTGAAAGGGAAGATGTGAGGGACATTTTCCCCCGCTATTCCTCTCACTTTGCTCAGAGTCCCGCTGAGCAACGGGGGCCGAGTACCAGCAGCTGAGATGCAAGCAAATGAAAGTCCATTGGAAAAATGGTAGCGGGCTGCACGGGAGGGTGGCTTTGTCCCCAAACCTGCTGGTTTCTGTAGAGGGGAGGCTGCTCCAGCACATGCCTGGGGCTGAGGTGTGATGCCTGAAGGATGCTCCAGGGACGTGGAAACAGTAGAGCTCACAGAGGTACAAGTGGAGCTCGTCCCCTGCCAGTGGCTCTGAGCTTGCTTGCTTTCCATCAAGGCTGCTTGCAATAAAACCTGGGTCTGACATTTTATATATATGCACCAGGGTTGGGTTGGGTTTTTTGGTTTTTTTTTTAGAAGTAGATTTTTACATCTGTGACATTCTTTACAAAAGAAATTAATTAAACAGCAGGATGGTTAAAGCTACGCAAATCAGAAACAGGAGGGGAAACGTTTTGCAGGCGCAGACCTCCCATAGATCTCCCTGCACTCTTCAGTGTTTTCCCCAGGCACTTGAATTTCTCTCCCCATCCCTAAAGTTAATCTCCTGATCATATTTCTTCAGTCCCATACAGTAAGTGTATTTTTTGGTTTTTGTGTTGGTTTTTTTTTTTCCATACTTCCCTGTTTTTTCATAGAGATGGTGTCCTTCTCCAGGCTCCTTCTACATTTTACACTTCAGTCAAGCTATTTATTAATAAACCTGTGTTTTCAGTGCGTTGGTACATCAATAAAGTACAGAGTGGTTCAGTTAGTCAGCATTCTGGGAAATCCTTTGCTGTATTGAAGAACTGTAAATCTCCATTATTGCTTCCCATAGCACAAATAAAGAATAGCCTCTTACCTTCGCAGCGTTCTCTTTGTTAATTTTTAAGGGTGAATGCGTGCATATTCCCTAGCAAAGAGGATCAGCTTGTGCATAGCCCAGATACCAAGCATTTATTGGTTTTGGGTTGGTTTTTTTTGTTGGTTTTTGTTTTGTATAGCTTCAGCTGCTACCTGGAAATTCAGCAACAGTGAAGGGAAGCCAGGGTGACTGCAGCAGGAAGCAATATTGAAGCGTTCAGATGAAAATAATCATCAAGACTTTAGGATTTTTTCCAAAGTGAACCTAAACTGGAGGCTTTAGCGATTAGTCCATGACTGATTGAAGAGGTATGTCACCTGCTACAACATGGCAGCACATCCCATCGCGTTGCAATTGCCTGCCTGGAGTCATTATGGTGTATTACATCCTTTTGTTATCAAACTGTGTCATGTTGCATCACGGTCAGAAGCAGCCGGATGGAGACGTGGCTGACACGTTGCCTGTAACAGATGCAATGAGACATAGCATCCAAAGCACATACCTGCTTTTAGTCAAGGCTCAGAGTGTATTTTGACATATCTACAGAGGGTTTGAAGTCACAGGTAATCCCTTCTGTGTTTGCCAGCTCTCACTCAAGCCACAAGTCTTTCTGTTGGACTGGGAAGAAATACAAGCTTTAAATTACCTTTGCTTGTTCCAGTGTCACCAGTTAGGTATGAAAACCTGCTTAGTCTAGTTAGTGCAATAAATGCATGAGATTTGGGACCGTTAGGCACTCTGGGAGGTTTTTGGTTTTTAAACCCTCATCCCCAAATCTTGAAGAAATAAAAAAGGCTTCTAGTTACTCTTTAAAAAAAACTTGTGTAAAAATGAAGAAACTCTGGTAAAAGTACTAAGAACGGGCTTCTGAACTACTGAAAAAAATGAGATGAATTAAGATGGTGATATTGCAAAAGCAATAACATTTTGCTGTATTAATCTTGAATTAAAGCAAATTTTTTTTATATGAATGCATATGACATTCATGGCATGCCAAATTAATTCTTTATGATCAGAGCCACTGCAATCAATACTAAATGAATTCATAATGATAAGATACTTAAAATAAAGTGTTACCACAAAAAACAATAAAAGGCCATCATCAAAACTGCAGCCTACTAATAAAGCATTGCCCAGCAAGATGGTGCTAGCTATGGCGGTCAATGGTAATCCTTTATTTTTTCTTTTGTTTGACTTCTTCCTCTCCCAGTTCTTCTTGTTGGAATATTCTGTGTGTGATACAATGAACTTCATGGATTTCCTAACACTGGTGGATGGTATTGCCCTGTATTCTCATTGGACTAGTTTCTCATATGCTTAGGTTTTCATCCTTTGGGGATCAGCAGCCAGTTATCCAAGAAAGCCTTAGATCAGATGCTATTAATAAATAAAATAAAATAAAAAAACCTTATACCAGCCTTGGGACTTTGTTGTTTTAGAGATATGTCAAATGTCATGTGCAAAAAAAAAAAGTAACAGTAGGTAGTGTACAAAGAGAGGTGTGTGTTATATATCGGAAGAAATTTCTCCTTCAGGGAATGGGTTGTACACAGATGAAGACACTGGTAAAGCGTTCAACTTTTTCATTTGTGAGGTTGTTTTCTTTAGTCACGTTGCTGGCAGTCTGGATGAGGCTCTTGCCAGAGCTGAGAATGGGAAGCCTGTCCTGCCTTCCCTCCCCAAACCTAGGCGATATGAAAAGGTGAAAGGAAAGAGGTGAAACACAAGAGGGAAGAAGGGCGTGGAGGAACGAAGGGTAGGACGATGGAGCGAGAGGTAACGGGACAAGGGCATGATGTGGGTCAGTGGTGACTCCAGAGTCAGGGTGCAGCACAAAGTGGGGGCTGATGGCTGGGGATGGGGATGAGAGGACACCAGGGCGATACCATTAAGGAGAATGGCAGAAAGTAGGAAGGGAAGAAGGACAAAACCAGGAGAGTCAGATGGGCAAGATCTAAGGAAGGTAATAGCAGAGGTTGATGGGCGATGGGAAAATGAATGCTTTATAGGACATACTAATTTGAGCTTTTTTTTGTTCTTGTTGGTTTTTTTGGTTTGGCTTTTTTTTTTTTCCTTCCTATGAACTAATACTTTAATTGACAAGTTCCTTAAAAAATCTTCTGGGGGAAAAATGTCAGAAGCTGAAAGTCCAAGTTAACCTAGTAGAGGCAGCGACCCAGGAGCACAGGTTCCCCTGTACTTTGGCAGCGTGTGCTTTGATATTTGTTTTGCTATGGGTGTACTTACCAGGTAAGGAAAAAATATTTTCAAAGGGTCGTCCGTACTGGGAAAGTCTCTCCAGAAGGTACGTTACCTACCTGGAGCGTCGGACTGTGGCTCCTGGGCTGTCATGCAACCTCTGAAGTAAAAGGAATTGCCTGTGCCATACTGGTATAACTGACAGATAAATCTGCCCTAATCTGCCTTAATTATGCTCTTCAGTACAGGGTCTTTCTGGTGATTCGAGGGCGGGAGGTTCAGCGGGGAATAAAAGTCAACTGCTTTCCCTTCTAGTTGGAATGGGGAGAATTAGCTGGATGACATTAGGAGAGTTTCTAAATATCTTTCCTGCCAATATTTGATTAGGGACTTTAAATTCATTAGACAAACTGATTTTTTCATTAGCCAAACTGATTTTTTCATGCATTGCTCTCTCCTTTTAATGTGGAAATTACATGGGATTTGACTCTCATTACAACGTTGATGTGGGTGCTGCCTTCAAACGGACACCGGCGCCAGCGCCGTGCTAGTGGCCGGGTCTGCTGAGAAGAGCTGCTTTGTGTTTTGCTCTGGGAAGCGAGTTCTGTAAATACCCAGTTATACCGCGTGGGTTGGTGACGTGCGTGTGCCTGTGCATGTAGCCCAGCGTCCTCTTGCACACTCGCTCTTGGGAGAGTAAATTCCAGTAGCTGAGCTGGGTCTCCTGGTGTGGGTTATGATATCCACCGAAGTAGGACTGTATCACGTGAAGCATCGTTTGAGTAAAATTGTGGGATGGAGCTGACGGAGGACGCAATTCAACAAGTATCTGCCTACCTTGAACCCGAGCGGTTTAACTACAATGATTACAGGGTAGCCTTTGAATTTCCAAATCAAGATTGCCATACTTCGTTGTCTTTTGATAGTGTTCATTTTGGATCGTTTACATCTCAAACCATGCGTGCGTCAGTTTTGCATGGATATTGTCGCTCATCTTAATGAGGATGAAGGGCACCATTTTATATTAACTTTTACTGAACAAATGAAGTATCTAAACAATAATATAGAAAGGTATTTCAAAATGTACTGTTCAGGGGTCATCTGGGGTAAAATGAAGCTGAAGAGAAGCAAGATGAAGTTTCCAAGTCCTTCTGTAATTATGAATGAGTTATTTCAGCTACAGTCCTAAAGTCTGGTGCAATGCATACATATGCAATCAGTGCATAAAGTTACTAGCTGCCTGGTGCTGTATATGCCCCATAAAACGTTGGGGGATGTAACTGTGCTGGTATTAAACATATGAGATAAAAGTAAAAAAAAAAAAAAAAAAAAACAAAACACTTTGGTTCCAAAGTCACATCAGCTGAGGCTGAGATTACATTAAAACTCACACATGAAGCTGAATGAGTACTTGTTTTACTGGCTTCTCAGAAAATACAGGTGCTGAAGGAAGTGAGCCCAGTTGTTATTGCCAGATAAAACTCTCTGCTTGGAGTGGAAAAAGATAGAATGGAAAAAAGTGTTTGTTGTTGTTGCATAGCTTTTTAAAAAGGAAAACATGAGCTTTTATTATTGAGGCAGTTGTGGGAACACCCATCATTTTTATAGGCTTGTGTTTTGGTAAATAAACATGTTGACAGAATTTCTATAATTGTTTTGAAAGTATTTTTAATAAAAAAGAAAAGCTTATTTTGTATAATATTGAGTAGATCTGTTCTGAACTGAAGTAGAATCAACTGTGGCATTTCAAAGGGTTTATTTTAAAAATTTCAAACCAGTTCTACATTGGGCAAGACTGAACTGAACATCTCGGCAGAGGTCTGTCTGGGTGATGCTGGAAGAGCCAAGGAAAAGCAACGTCTTTTGCTTATTGAAGTGATCAACAGTTTAGCATTAATAGGGTTGCAATATTGAATGATTTAGCCGCATTGTAACGTTCTGTTTGTCCGAATTGTTAAAAGTTGAATTCCGGATTCAGTTCTTTGATGCACGAAGAAAAATAATCCATGTATGGAAATACTTCAGTTTAAAGTTTCCAAATGTTTGTGAGTTCTCAGGAAAGAAAAGTAAATTTTGTACTATAAGAAATGAGCAAAATTTCTTTATCAAAGGCTGGGTTTCTACAAACTCTCCTCAATGTTTTCGCAGAGTTCCTACGTCAGACAAATAAAGTATTTTCCCCCATATTATATAGTAGGTATGGGTTTATTTATACTAAATATAACATCATTATATAATAAGTTTTCTTGGAGTGCTTGGTACTGTACAAACCACAAAAATTTTTGCTCCAGTGACCTTGTAATATAAAACTGAGGGAGCAATCACATTGCATTATGTGCCAGTGCGGTGAAATTAGTTTTGCACTGCCTAGGCAAAAGGATCTCCCTTGTCATCCAAATTACAGGACTGGGGCCAATATGTATGCACTCTGCCTGTTTGTTTATGCCATACGAATGGTAATACTAGGAAATATTTTTAAGAGTTGATGTCCCTTTTCCCTCAGCATTTGTGGATTTTGTTGGGGTTTTTTTAATATTTCTCTCCTGAGTAAAATGTGTCCGTTCAACAGAGTTGAAATGAGTTATGTTAATCTTCCAACATAAATATGAAACACTTTCAGTTGTTTAGCCATCATTAGGCATCCAGCTAAAAAGCAGAGATCAGTTTACAGGCAGGCCTTTCATAATATAGAAAGTGTTTGTTGGGGTGAGGTACACAGGAAGAAAACATGGATGTTTGGCCAAGTATTAATGATGAGCTTTAAACTTGTGGAATTTCTTCTTCATCATCTTTTTCTTTAAATACAGGCTTATTTCTGATTTACGTATTTCAAAGCTCACGCAGCCAAAGGAGGGAGATCTTATAGCAGTGGGGGGTGAGCCTATTAAAATTCATCATGATTCTTTTTATTGAAAGGAGTAAACAAGAATCAATTTTCTTCAGTAAAGAAGTTGGCCGAGTTGCAGGTTCATCTAGGGCAGGGTGAATTCTTACAGAGAGTTAACCCAAGAAATTCCAGAGACACAAAATTAGCACGACTTCTTCTTTCAGCCGGAGCCTGGGAGGGTTGCGTAGAACAATGCAGAGGATTTAATAGGTTTTGCCTTCAACAGATCAACAGAAGGACCTCAAAAGATGCATGGTTGTGTATTTTCTAGCAAATAGTTGGGCATTTTTTTAATAAATACCCATTAAGTGGAGCAGGAAGCTGTTGCAAAGACTAGATTGGCCAGGACGGCCACGAAGGCACCTTGAGTGACTGATATTACCCCCTCCAAATGGCGTTTTCCTGCTGCTCGCTGTCCAAGAGATGGATTTCATACGTGATGGAAGCGTGGACAGGCCCCGCTTTCTGTCCCTGGGGAGGGCGTTGGGTTTCCCTGAGCCCGGGAGATTAGGCCCTACAGGGTTCCTACTCCTGTTTAAGCATATGATATTGATACTGATGTTTTGGGTAAAGCAAGGACTCTCAAACGCACGTATCCTGCCAGGCTCCGTGGAGTCTACGCTCGGTGGAGATGTATAGGCAGAGATGGAGGGCAGCCAAGAACGGCTTCTGCTCGGGACGGCAAGTGCTGTGCTATGGAACGGCTTAGATTGGTTTCAGGGCCTTCCTGTAGCTAATATTTGTTACATTTCCATGGAATGTAGAAGTAGGCTTGCATTTCAGGCTAGCTTGGGCTTCTTTCAATCTCAGATCATCTGGGTTTCATAGGTACTGGTCATACCATAAGCGTAAATATTCTTTTTTTTTTTTTTTTTTTGCACGTGTTCTCTTTCAAATAGGGTCAAGGCAGATTTTTATTTTGAAACATTTGGAGTTTGTTTTCATAAAGTTTCTCCAATCAAGACGGTATCCGAGCCATCTTGTTTCTTAGTCGTACATCCAGTATTACTACATTAGCTCTTAATAAAGAACTCATGCAAAAACCAGATTCCCTTCACACTAACTACAGAAACATGTTAAGGGAATGTGACCATAGAGCTGTGTGGAAAATGATATTACTTGCAGAAGATTTGTTGTCACATAACAGCCTGCTCATCTGCTGATTACTATCTTACATTTATTGTACATCTTCCTTTGTGTAGTGACTGTGATACTTTCAAAATTGTTTCAAATCTCTGCAGTAAACCAAAATAATAATAGTAATAATAATTTTAAAAAGTCCTGAAATGCCTCTGCTAGGATCAAGCTAAATCCAAACTAAAAGCAAATTTATACATATGCTGTATATTAGGCTTAACCAGGGTAACGCCCCTTTCCTTTGGTTTTTGGAAAAGAGTCCCACATTGTCACATGTAAAGGGACATTTCAGCACTGATTTTCATTTTCATGAGATTAAAAGTGAAACATGTAACCACAAAGCTGGTTTATGTCATCCCCTGTTGGAGCCAGCAGTAATGCCAAAAATTAGATATTTGATAGGTTTGTGAGAGAAACAGATGCAGGAGCGATGCCATTCCCACAATTTTAAACTCCTTCTTATCTTTAAGCTAGAAAGAACATTCCAGATGAAGAAAATCTATCTTATTGGCTTTAGAAAATAGAGGAAGAAAGTTGCCAACAGAAAAAAAAAAAGAGAAAAGAATAAGAAGAGAAGTTAATTTAAAACCAATGTCAGTCTTGGGGAACTGTAAACCATAATTGAGGGAGACTGTGTGTATGTGTGGATATACATTCATATATGTGTGCACATGTACAAAATAAATAGGCTGAGATGGGGCTTTTCCCTTTCTTTTTGATCTGCTTAATGCACCCTGCAGTCTCGCTTTGGCTTGTTTTAATACTTTTGGGATGCAGAGAGATGGGGGACAATAAAAATTAAGGGAAGAATCTCCCCCAAACATACACCCAATAAAGTCAGCGAAAGCTAAAGCATCCAAAAAGTATTCTTTCGGCTTTTTGTTTTGGAAGCAGTTTGTATGTCCCTGTTCTTTTTATTTCATTCTGCCAGCTGTCTGCTAAACAAATCTAGCCAGGTGGGGCTTACAACCCATGACTAAAAAACCTACTAGTGCAGCTGTCCAGCTTGCCTGGAGGAAGAATTCTAACAAATGGCAGGAATGAAAAGATTGGTTTTGTTTTCAAGAAAGTAGCTATGGTACCTTCCTTGCTTCATTTTTTTGTTTTTTTTTTTGTTTTGTTTTGTTTTGTTTTGTTTTTTTTCTGCTTGCTTCAGTTAACTTATGGCCTCCTAAGGTTTTACAGAGTAATGGAAAATCCACTTCCATGGTTTATCATTTAATGCACTTTTTGGTATTGCTTGGGTTTCTCCTCCCCCCCCCCCCCTTCTTCCTCTGTAATGATTTTATTCTGTGTTAGACACATAGGGCAGCTTGGCTGCTTCGAGTGTTACTAAATGTAAAATAATCTGACACTTTCCCTACAAATTGCTGGTAAGCCATATAGTAGCTTAGCTGGATTTTTAAATATTCAAGAGTTGAATATATAACTAGTGAAGGGTGATGGTTGGTATTGTTTATCCACAAGCTGGGGACAGAACAGGCTTCTTTGCACTGCTTCATCAATCGACCTCAACTGTGATTTTCTAGTCAGCAAATGAGTGCTTCATTTTCTGTGTCTGTGTTGAGCTAAACAAGAGCTGTGCTAAAAATTACCAACTGCCATCTGATCTATAGTTCCAGCAGTAGAAGATTAGCATGTAAGCCACTGAGCCACCTTCCCTCACTTCTTCCAGAAAAAGGAATGTGTGAAAGGTGTTTGTCACCAACTTCCACTTAGGGAGTTCAGTTGAAAATCTCCCTCTGCTTTTTGTTAGATAACAGCCAAAAAAAAAAAAAAAAAAAAAATTGGCTTTTGTCCCAATCCTACCTCCTCTGAAGCCAGTGACATCTTGTTCTTTTGACATCTTTGGTGCAGGTCCACGTTGATTGAGATTGATCTGGTGGAGTGATTTGCTCAGTAAGGAGTTGAGGGCTTTTGGCACTTCTCAGGTATCGCTCCCGGTCTCATGGGTTCCAACTTTAAAGGTGCACAAAAGGCTTTGGGTTTGGTCCAGAGCTAGTAAAGTATTTACGCTTATGCTTATGTAGATGTGTGAATGGTGCCACTGAAGTCAATGGAGCTGCTGTTTAGACCAATTATTGCTTGTCTAATGATAAGGAAATCTCATGTGAGGTTAGGACTTCTTTTTGATGAACACTCTATAGTCAAGTGACTCTGTGTTTTGAATAAAGCACGTCTTTAATTGCTGAACTACAAACATGTTAAATTCTTGTAGACCTGATTTCAGTGGCTTATCTGTTTCCTTACCAGCATACCAACAGATCTGTACCCCAGAACTGATAAGGAAGATGCGGAGATGCATGCATGCACAGGGTCCTACAGAAGTTCCCAAGACACGTAGGTGCCAGGTCCAAAAGTACTCGCCTCGTTGCATGATTAGAGCTTTGCTTCGACAAGCAGCAAGACACATATAACACCCATTCAGTGCTTGTCATTTATCCCTCTCTGTTGTCGTTACCCCCACAAGAAAAAGTGGATGCAAAAGGGATGCAAAGATTGTTTCCCCGCCTCTTTGTAGCACGTATACTTCTCTGCGCCCACCTAGCCAGTGTGTTCGCGTAACGTCCCCGTTCCAGTCAATTCGGGAGATTGAGACCTTGTCCTGTCTCCGCAAAGGCGACGAGGGAGGAACGCGCGCTGCCTGGGCTGCACGAGTCAAAATGGCATCCAGCACGGGCAGGCGAAGCCAGATTGCTGTTGCAGGCGCCGTTATTTCCTTTTGTTGTATAACAAGGCATGAGTGATATTGGTTGGGGTGCTCACAAGCCAAGAAAAAAGAAGGCCAATTTTTCATGAGGAAATTGAAGTGCTGATGCAGAACTAACCCTCACAGTTTGTTGTTATTTAATGAAGAAGCAGCGAGTGGGGGATTTTGGCAAAACTTGGTGTGTAAGCATAACAATTGTAATGACATTATTTAACACACAATGGGCTAACAAAGGCACTTAAACGCTACGATTAAGAACTGTGCTAAGATTCTTCAATAGCAACCGAAAGCAAAAAATGTGGCTATGTTATTCTCAAACCCCATATAGAAATATATTCATTTTACTCCTTCATTCCATTTTTCCAAACCTGCAGTAGAATCCTAGAATGGCTCCAGCAAAATCACTGGAATTGGCTCTTTTTGATGATATTCTGCATTACAGTCTCTGGACATTGTTATCAGCTTCAGCCTTTTACCTATTTTCCTTTATTGTTAGGCAATGGCAAATGTATATATGACATTAAAATGCTTATATTCATTTCCCATTCCATTTATTTTTCTGAGAATAGCATCAGATTCTGAAGGCCTGTACAATGTACAGGAGATATATATGTCTCTATGAAACAGCAGGATAATATTAGGAAGACTGAGACTTGAGAATAATTTGCCATAAATTATTTTACCTGGTGCTCTAAGAGCTGTTTAATGTAAAGGATTTTCTGGACTTGCAATATTTTTGCAAAAAGTTCTGTTTTGAAAAAGAAAAATGGGGGGGGGGAATCAAAAGTACTATATTGTAGCTTGCTTTTAATTTTCCATACATTTTAAGATTCTAAATGCTCTGCAAAGAGTACAATTGCTGTTACGCTGGATGAGCCCAAACCAGCTCAGCTTTGGGAGAGGAGATGTGTACCATCTTTATGCTAAACCCATCACCAGGTCATTTCCCGACTGCCATGAGAGCAGCGCTTTGCTTCTGCAGACCATGATTAGAGAACGGGAGACCCAAGAAAGCTCCAAAACACTGTGTGGGATTTTACCAGTCCAGTCAGTAAGCCATGGTGCCAAGGGTATAATGTAATATTATAACCATCTGTTGTCAAAGGCCGTTATCCCAGTGGCACCTGGACACCACTCACCCTCCTCGTCGTGGCAGCAGCGTGTCACCATGGTATCTGGATGACTAGCAGGAGATGAAGCTACAAGGATGAGATGGCAAAAGTGCAAGTAACACAAAAAGGCTCTTGAATTGTGGAGACTTTCTCCACTGCTACGCTGTTTGGTGCTGGGTACAAAAAGGGTTTCCATTATAGCCTCCACATAATCAAGGCTAGCATAGCTGTTCCAAGGCTGTAAGCTCCCTGGACTGCCTGAGACTGGTAACAGTTGGCCAACTCTCACAGTTTTAATGTGAAATTCACCTTATTTGGTGATTGAAAGTTTCTCATGGTCACCACTATCAAATTTTTTTTAGATTTGGCATTTATTCACAGTCCATAATGTCTTTTTTGTTTTTTAGTGGGACTGAAGTTGGTAGGCGTACAATTTTTCTTTAACCCCTATGTGTAGAAATATGAGGCTGATCCTTGTGGAGATGTCCTCCATCTGCCCCTTTTCCATTATTTGCAATGGAATTATTTGACGGAAGAGATAGTACTTTCAGGAAAGAAAGCCATTCCAGTTGCTAAGGAATAGGACAGAAATCAGGTAAAGAAATATGGGACTTAGGATTGAAATCGAGTTTGACAAGGAAGTGTGAAGATAAAAAATGTGGTGGAACTGGGAGCAAATAATATCCTGTGGACTGTGAGGTGAGGAATAGGAGTGGGGAAAAGTGATTCAAGACACTGAAAAATAGTGGGAGGATAGGGAATGAACGTGAGTGATAAGAAACTTTGGTGACAAGGTGGACCCATGGCTGTGGGACAGAGAGGGGTTCCGCAACAGAAGGCCAGTGGGAACGGTAGCTCACAGCATCCCATGGGACAGCAAAAGTAAAGAGAGACTTGCAACACTAGCCAATAGGGATGAATTTTAGACTTGAAATGAAAATGCACAGATCAGACTTATTAAAATCTAGCATTGTGCTTTTTTTCAAGTCATATACGAATTCATTTTCTAGAGGAGGGAAGAGGTTTAAAGAGTAAAATAGTTTCAAACACTGACTAGATCAATAAATATGGATACTTTAAATACTGGTAATATCTTAACATCTGAGTATTTCCCCATCTGAAGAGCTTTTGTCTTTACACTAGTAAATAACACGGATTCCAGCCACTCTGACCACTTCCTGTGGGGATAATCTGCTGATCGATAAAGGCATAAAGTTAGGGACTACTTGGTTCCTTATTATGAAGAATTAAAGATTAAGCTTGATTCAATATTTGATGAGGCCAGGAGTAAGCAAGACCATGAACAAGCCAAGTCACTCCTGTATTACATGAGTACAACACTTGCCGAGACAGGAATTTTTTTTTTTCTCCTCCTTTTTTTTCCCCCTTTTCCTTCTCTTCTATTGCTACCAATATCAACTTTGTTGTAGCCTGCGTGAGCTTCTACGTGCCTTCTCTGTTTGCCTGGTTTGTGACTAGGAGAAATACTGAGAGAGAAGACCTGAAATGAGGAAAGTGAGCCAGAAATGACAAGTCTTGTAATACCATCAGTCATGCCGTATTATGTGAATGTGAAGACTGAGACGCCTAGGTTTAATGTTGTTTGTTGGGTTTTTAATATCCATGTTAAAAAAAAACCAAAACAACAAAACACTTGACCTTGGACTAGCTGCAGACAAGAACAGGTGTGGTGACTAATCCCATTTAGGACCAAGATAACTGTTGGAGCAGTAGGGGTAGCAATGGAATGACCCAAAGTTTGCTGAGTAAGTCACGGACAGCTCTGAATTTATGCAGTGTTAGGAGAGACCAATGAGGCATGGGTACACCAAACCCATCCAGAAGGAGAGCGACCTTGCAAGGTGGGACAAGAAGAGCATTTGGAAAGTCAGATATTGTCAGGTGGGCTGCTGGGATTGAAGAAGTGTAGGACACCATGCAGATAGCAGATAAATTGAGCCATCCAAAGGCAACTGAGCTGAAGAAGTTAAAATTTCCAGAACTGTCAGAGGGATAAAGCATATAAACTTCAGAGGAGACAGAGAAAGGGGAGAAGTCTGCAGAAAGGACTTTTGAAGAGACACAGGGTGGAAGGAAGGGGGCGAAAGCCAGAGAGAAGAAAGAACAAAAGAGAGTCTCAGAAAGGGGTTAGATGTGGGGAAAGATCCAAGAGAAGAGTCATGAGAAATTCAGTAGACAAAGTTGTAGGAAAATGGTAATATCTGATGGAAAAAATCTTGTGACTAAAACGTCAGGCTTAGATTCATTTAACCCTGTTAAATGAGATATTAAATGGTTGTCACGTAGCATACATTGAAGTGGCTGCATTTGTCATGTCTGCTCAGAAAATCCTTCTTGCCAAAACAGATTCCAGCCTTTTTTTTCCTCCTTTTTCCAGTGCTACTGAGTTCCCTGGGACAGAGGTACTGTTATCTGTGATTAGGGAAGAGGCTATGCCTGTAGTCCTCGCAACACTTATCTGCTTTGACATCCCCATGATGAATAAGTTGTCCCTTTGACAGTTCTTATCAGTTGGGGCTTCTTTTGAAGGCCACTTTGAAACTCCAGCTATGGAGCATCAAGCTGTTGCTCAGGGCAAGGTGCTGTGAGTACGCAAAATCTGAGATGTTGCATTCAAGTCTTTGCTTTCTTCAAGGTGTCACTTCAAGATGATGATTATGTTTTTTAAAAGGGGAATATTTCTGAAAACTAGTTATTTTAGAGATATTCTGTCATGTCAGCTAACCTTAGCAAAGAGCAGTCTGCTGTCTCCAGGACAGCTTGAAAGGTTCTCTCATGAGTAGTCAGAATTCGTGTTCCTTGCCAAACACCAGAGCTGACACCTCCAAGGCATGCAGGAAGATATATTTAATCATCTTCCTTTTCATTTGATCTTTGGTTCTTTCTGGTATTTATAATCCTGAAACACTTGCTTGAGAAGCTCTGACAGGTCTGGAACAAAACTAAGAAATTCTGCCTCTCCAATTCTCATTCTAAGAAACACCTGTTAAAGGAAAATAAATCTAGCTGTATTCCAATGTTCTCCATTTGTTTCTCATGTTCAGTTTCAGGTAATCCAAGTAGATCTTTTCTTCCACCTGCTTCCAGGCCTCATCTTTCTGCATTTTAGCATTTCCCATATTTCCCATTCTAGAATCATCCTCTCCCTCCTCCCCCCTCTAAAAAATGCAAACAAGAAACTGTTGAGTAGAATTGAAATGTGAAGAAAAAACAAGCTGCTTTCATTCTCTTGTTGAAATACCTTCCATTTCCTACAGACTCTCTAGATTTCCTTTGGCATACAGACTTTCAGGATTTCTTTTCCATTCAGTGTATTAACTTTGTTTTTTCACATGTTATCATTATTTTTACCAGCATGTATAACACACATTTCCCACTTTATGATGGCAGTAAATACAAATGCAGAAATTATACACCCAGACAAATTAAGAGAAATAAAACCTAGCAGGTCCTGAACCAGCCAGTAATCATTCCTACATATCGTCTATTATAGCCCCGTGTACCCACAGTACATTTCCACATCACACAGGTGGAAGTGTGAAGCTGAGGCTCATTTAACAGTATGAATTTTCCCAATGTATCACAATTACAGGAACACCTGTGCTTCATAACTTTCTGCTGATCCACTGTGAAAATTCACAGTGTGTTTAGTAACCGAACCATCAATATGCTTTGTCTCCTACAGCGTGTGGATTGGGATGGTCGTTTTAGTTCCTCTTTAAAAAAAAAAAATCAACAAACCAACCAAAAAAAAAACCCAAAACAAAAACCCCAAACCCAGAAAATTTAGCTGATGCTTGTGTGGGCCGTGTTCACTCTTCCCCACCGTGGCAGATCGTTATGGTGGAAGATCATCAGGCTGCCCTCACCGAAGCTTGGCAGACCCCTTTCTTTTTTTGACTTCCTTTCACCGCCCGAGTACGGCACCGAGACCAGTTTGTGTTCATGACTCATTGCTTTCTTGAATGCGTGTCAAATTCACGTCATGCAAGTCAGGCACCTTTAACAGACACTCCACGCGACTGCGCTAGACTGTCCTGCAGAGCTGCCCCAGCCCTGTGCCAAGGGATCCTCTTGGCCCGTTCTTGGCATGGTTTGTACCCACTCAGTCTGCTTAGCTTGGCTAATTTCTACCAGCCTACCGAACTTTCCTCTAGTGATGGGAAAAATTAATACATGACAATGTGAGACAAGGCTACCATTTTATCCAATATACCAAGCTACCATCATGGTATAACAGCATTTGAGGCACTGCTTGAGTAGAAGGGGTTTTGGTGAAAAGTTTTACGTGGATCTCTACCCAATATAATCCCAGCTATCGTCCTAATTTCTATTTTATTCTGTTTTATAAAAGATTATAACTCGCTCTGTGTGTAGTGTTGTTGCCAGAAGGGACTCTGAGGCTTGGGAGGTAGGTTTCCACCGTGACTATGACTCGGCACTGGGGGAAGGTGTCTTTGGTGATGCGGAGATGCTGCTTAGTGGTTTGAACTGTTATGGTGACATGGAGGCAAACAGGATGATAATGTGCAGGTATAACGAGGGTGGAAGCTGGCTATGATTAGTTAAAATCACTAACTGGGGAGGTGGAGGTGAAACATCTCTGCTCACTGCTTTGATTTTAGGAAGAGAATGGACTTTGTGATCCCAGTTAACTGATCTTTGCGTCATCTGGCCAGTGTGGCCCAAAGACCTTGTCCTTCAGTTACTGCACTAAGAAGTTAGCTGAAGATGGCTGTGTCTCCTGTCTTGCCTGCATAGCCAGGTTTCCCATCCATGGAAAACAGACTCTCTGGAGAAGGAAGAAGATAAATTCATATCTGGTTCTTGTCCCACAGTGGAGTTAGGATGTGTCTAGGAGACTGAAGTCTTGGATACGCTCTCAAGCCACCCAGTTTAGAGATCACTTAGATTAATCTCATCAGCTTTCAATGAGAATTGGGCTTTTGTGTCTTCTATGATGTGCCACTCTTGCAAAAAAAGTCTTAGGTTTATGCATCACTTGGAAGTTTGTGATACTGTGTAAAAAAAAAAAATCTTAAGAGTTGTGACATTTATAATTCCGTGCTCTTTGTGAATTGTTACTAGTCTTTGCGTTATATCTCTACTTTTCTTGCTGTTTTTTTCCAGACAGAAGCCCATCTCTTCATTTAACCCGCTGGCAAATTCCCATGATATACATGTTCCGATGAGCCAAACTCTCTGCCTTTCCTTCCCTAGTCTCAGTGGGGTTTCTATCATCATTGGGACTGTTGACTCTTGAGTTATTTTCTTGGATCCTTTCTAGATAGTCCATGTATAGTTCTGTCCTTGACTTGGGGAGGTAGGTGCCCCTATTTTCCCTTCCCTGTGAGGCAGAATAATATATATGCTGTGTCACAGGTGTGTAGAGAGGTCTGCAAATTAATATGCTTTGAGGTCCTTGGATTAAATGCTATATAAGTGAAAAATAGTTGAAAGTCATTTTAGTGTCCCCATGGGTCTGACATTCTTTTCTGCTCCCAGAAAGAGATCTGCTGTCTGCAAATCTCATGTTTCCAGAATTAGATTAGGAGTGTCAGATGTGCATTCTTGGGGCCTTCTGACCCAGATTAACCCTGGAGTACAAAAATTTGATCATGTAGTTGTGGAACCAGAACAAAAATATACCCACCATGGTCTACCATTGAATATAGGAGGCTTTTATATAGCATACTGAAGAGGGGGGTGTGTTGCATGTATCCTATAAGATAAACGCTTGAGAGACTGTGTGCTACAAGGATAGACGCTGTGGTCAGGATCAGGAAAAAGAATTGGAATTCAGGATAAATTCATTGATCTGAAGATCAGGGAGATTTGGGGGGGGGGGAAGTATTTTTTTTTTTAAGAAAAAAAAGATCTTTCTTATTATGGTGGTACAAGATGATAATGGGAAACTCCAGTAAGAAGGAGGTCTACTAAATGTCTAAAAGGTATTTTATGACATGACTATCCACTTACTAAATCGCTAGTGGAAGAAGATGTGGAATTCTAAAAATGAGGATGAGGAGGTATCCCATGTCTGAGCCAGGATAAGGTCTGCTGGGGCTAAAAGCCATGAAGAAATGTTTGTCCTGCTTCCTGTCTGTGCTGGGACCAGTGGTTATAGAGAAGCCAAGGCGGTGGTTAAAGGGAGATTGCAAAACCTGAAAGAAATAATTTCTGATGAGATGTTCAAGAGCAAATGTAGTAAAAAGTGCGTCTCGTAGGTATACTTGCTATGTTCTCATCATCTGGAAATAATAATACGCTTCTTCACAAGAGAGGTTTGGAGATATGGTTTTTGTTGATTTCTTTCTTAGCAAGGGTGGAGTTGTTTCTGAGATGTGGGACTGTTTCACTGCTGTGAAATATCTACTTCTGTAAATATGTTTACAGTGCTAAATAATCAGAACTGGATTCCAGCAATAAATCACTGTTCTAATTTAATATTTGCATTAAAACTCAGTTTATAAAGTCTTGTACTTGAAGCTGCAGCTTAACACTCAGTCAAGATGGTGAACAGTTGATTTCAACAGTGATTTAATTCATGTCAAAGGCAGCTGAACCCAACCGTGATGTGGAAACTGGCTGCTGTTTGGACTGGTTGCTTGTTCATGAACGCACTCATGTTACTACATGTACAAAAAGAGAAGGAAAGAAAGCAAAACAGGAGAACACTTAACGTTCCTAAAGTAGTTTCCTCAAATTTCTCTGCAAACAATGTAAAATAACAACCTAATAATTTTGTATCTTAATCATGTTCAGTAAAGAAGTCCTTTAGATAATTGGCACTGCCTCTGTACTAGGCCAAACTTTCTTTTAAGTTACAAATACTCACAAAAGGTTTACATTATAAGGAGCTGCTTTGGAGATGTGCAGATTTAGTTTGTAAGTACAAAGTGAACATGCAAATTGCCTTATCTTGTGGGATTCACAAACAACCATCATTCAGATTGATTTAATACATAGCTTTTTATCTTTAAAAGTGTTAATTAGAAAATAGGGACAGTTCTCTGAACACTTAAGAGTAATAAATAGATCAAAACAGCATCCATGCTTCTGTGATGGAACTTCTGAAGACTTTATAAAGGGATTAATACAATTGTCAAAAAGACCACAGTATACATATTTAATAGTGCTACCAAGCTACAATTACATTTTTAGGACTCTATTTGCTAAGCTTTTAAACACTCATTATAAAAAAAAAAAAAAAAGGAAAAAAAGGGATTTTCAGAACTTTACTACATAACTCAGGATTGCTATGCCAGCAAGCTCTGCTCTGGGTCGAGTGACACAGCTGTGTTCAAGACACCCTGGTTTTCCTTTAGCATCAGAAGTTGTTCAACCGTGTGAGAAAAAGACTTTGTGTAGTTTGGTCCTCTGCTTTTCCTCTGCTGCAGCAGCATCCACGGGATGAGGGGAGCTGCCCACTGTGCTCGTGGCAAGCCAGTTTGTTATTCCTGAGGCTACTATTGGATTTTCTTGACCTAGCGGATGAGTAAAAGCTCACTCTTTCTAAGACTTAGAGATCTTTACGTATTTAGTCGCATCAATAGTGTTCATGTAACTGATATTTTCCTTCAACTCCAATAATATGTTTATTCTGTGTATTTATTTCTATATATCCTTATCGTTGCCCAACAAGTTCGCACTGAATGAGGTCAAAATCATCAGCTGTAATCAGCCGCAAGCTGATTATTTATCAACAAGTGACATGGGGGGGAAAGGCAACATGATCTTGTAAAGAGTGAGAGAAACAGGTAAGGTCTTGAAATGTACTCAGGAGGTGAATATTGTGAAGGACTAGAGGAAGAATTATTTTCAGCACCCAAGGTCATCTACTTCTGAGAGTCTCCCCTAAAAGATGGGCCTCGAGGGGCTTTCATGGACTCAGTGGGGCCAGACTTTCATCCCGTGAGAGAACAGCTATAGTACTCCTCTTCCTACTGCAATTTCCAAGTCATACCTGTCAGCAGCATATAAAGTGCATTACAGCAATGAGATTAAAAACTCTCTTTTGTCTCTCCAGTCTAAATAATGGTTTTGAATGTCCAGGAATTCTTTTTGCTGCTTAGTTCAATATATGTGCATGAAAGTACCCATGAGCAGTGGTTTCAGCAAGTCGCTATTATTTGCATAAACCACATAACAATATGCTTGTAAGACCTACATGTTTGTGTGGACAGCTTCAGACAGGGGAAAGTCTTGTGAATAACTGGTTCTGTGACGCAGATGGAAGGAGAGTTTCTCCATCTCCTATTTGCCATTTTGCTGTCGGAGCCCAGGAAGGCACCAGCTGAGTCGTGCTGGGTTGATGAACTCAGTATTAGGGACTGCAAGGAAAAGGGCTGAGATTTGCCCACAGCAATGATGAGAGGGGTGGAGCAAGCTGAGAAAAGAAGTCTACAGATTTTTACCTACATTTGCTCAGCCCACTTCACACCAGATGTGCACCCTTCTCTGCGGCCTATTTGGTAAAGGCTGGATTGGTTGAAATTAGAACTAATAAATTAAGTCTTATTATGTGCTTATCTTACTACTTTGCTTTAAAACTTATAATATACTAATACCGCCTCAAGAAAGTAGATATGACCCTTTTATATTTTAATGCAAACATCTAGATATCTACTGTTTGGAGAAAAGCTGCAAATATATGCTGAGAGAGATTAGGAGAACAGTTTATTTCCCAGATTTTAAAGGGTATCTGCCATTTTTCATGGAAAGCTGCATGTGCTTGAAGACTGTTGTTCCACTTAAAGCATTTAATATTCTATCAAGACAAAATATGCGTTTACCTTCTGTTTCTTGGGAAGTGGCAGAAACAGAAATGTTGGTTAGCAGCGCTTAGCTGAGCTTTGGGAATGCTCTGGGAAGGAGACTTCACAGCCTCTCTGGGCTCCTGATCCAGCACTGCATCACCCTCCTCATGACAAAGTTTTTCCTAATGTTCGATCTGAACCTCCCAAGTTATAATTTGTGGCCAGTGCCCCTCGTTCTGTTTACTGCCTCTACAGAGGACAGTTTGCTTCATCGTCTTTGGAAGCAGTGGTTTGAGCTACTGTTGGATTTTCTTCTAGTGTCCTCTTCAATAGAAGGAACAGGCCGAGCTTCCCCAAGGTCTCTTTGTTGGTCATGTTCTCCAGGCATCTGGTGACCTTAGTAGCCTCTTCTGGACCTTCTCTTATTTTTTTATGTCCCTCTTGCCCTGGGGGCCCCAACCTGGGTGGCACATACCAGAGTGGTCTTACCAACCTGAGCAGAGGGGGATGATAACCTCCCTCTATCTGCTGCCATGTTCCTTTCTATGTAGATCACTCTGTGGTTTGCCCATGGGCTCCTCCTACAAAGCGAGCAGGTAGAGTGGGATTTCTTCATTAACTTGGTTAATTTTCTGTGTCATTATGGCCCTGGGGGACCCTGTAGCAGATAAACACCAGTTGTGCTAGGTGCTGTACAAACACAGAAGAAAAAGTTGCTGCTGTGAAGAGCTTAGTCTGCACATGTCACAGGAGGCAACAGATGGTACAGGCTGACGAGGTAGTACGAGAAGAAATGAGATAATATTTATAAACATGAGAGACAGTAGTGTCAGTACACAAGGAGGCAAGACATTGTCAAGGTTTTTTGCAGGCATCACAGGAGGGGTTTTGGAGCTGAGCAGAGAAGTGGGTTTTCAGCTGCTTGCAGGAAGATGCTCCCAGATATGAGAGAAGGCGTGGAGGTGCTCGAGATAGAGCAGAGTTTTCATTCAAATTTGAGTGATAAAGGATATTCATCAAGGTGGAGCGTAATAAAGTTCTGACTGGGGTTAGAAGAGTGCTGGCGATGGTGGGAGCTTGGGTTCAGTGACCCAACACATCCCTCCTGGTCCCATTTCAGAGTTTTTCGAGGGGCTTTTGGTAGGTGTTTTTGAGAATGTGGAGAAAAGGCAGCAGGAAAGAGAAAAGCATCATGGTAACGCACGTGCCCTGGGCTTTCTCACCATACTGCAGCGGGGTCCAGCCCATCTGGGTAGAGTCATTATCACAATGTCTCAACTGAATAGCACAGTGGTATTTTTAGCCATGTAAAAATGCAATGTCTGTTGTACAGTGTTGTATGTGGTTGTGTTAAATGGGGTGGATTAGCTTGTGAAAACCTGCATCCTAATTCTGATGTAAATGTAAATGCGAATTGGGTATTATGCAGCCCTGGCTTTGGAGCTCTCTAATGTTTATTTCAAAGTAATAATAGCCTCAATAATGTTCAAAGAGCTGTTTGGTTTGGATGTAAAATATATGTTACATAAACTAGTTTTGTAGTCATCAGTATACCTAACTTTTTTCAACTGTTATGTCTGGAGTTCATTTTCTTGAGCTTTCTTTATCTCAGCTCCTGATCATTACTTTCTTTGCCAACCTGGAGCTTTGTTTTCTTTCAGATTTGTTGCCTCCATTCATTCTACTGAAATGGGAGTAAGGTTTCTACCCTAACCATTCATTACTTTTTGTTCTTGGAGAAAGAAAAATGGGAAAATGCAGATCATAGTAGATAGAGGGGGGAAAAAAGGGTCTTTTTGAGGTATGAGTTAGTTTTCCTGACTTCGCACGTTAAGTTTCTATAACATCAATATGAAATAATGTGACCTGAGATGATGTATCAGAAGCTGAAAATGACTCATGAAAATAGAAATGCTAGCCTGGAGTACAGAACTTGCTATCTGCACATTCATAACATTAACCTTTGTAGCACAAATTCCAGCTTACATGAGGTCTGTTTTTAATAAGATGAATCAATTCCATCCCACTTCTAAGGGCAGAAGTTGCTTGTTCGTATTACTAGTCAACAACTCAACACCATTTTTACTAACACTGCAGAAAGAGAGAAACCTAGCACATTCTAATGAAAAGTGAACAATTGTTTGGAAACTTGATAATGTGCTATAATACATTAGCTGAAGAGTGGGCAGAAGCTGTGTTAAGAGAATTGACCTTTACATGCAATACCTTTTGAGAGATAGGGAGGAAGAAATACATCACTAAGTAGAACAAGAAACAGAAAAAGGTGGGACAGGAATTTTGACAAAAAGACAAGATTCAATTAACTTTGGTAAGTTCTCAGATGAGAAACACCTATCTCTGGAAGCATTTTATAACCAGAACATTAAGCAATTCTCCCATGATAGCTACTTCATAAAACAGTGTTTTATTGCTTTGCATTTGTCTGAGTATCAGAATAACTGTAATGTTTCACAATTACATAATGCTTTTTCGCTTTTAATCTCACAATAAATAAAAGGTGGGTGAATATTATGGGACTTTCCACTGACTTCAGAGGGCTTTGAGTTTCCTATCACTCCTTTTCACAAATCTCCTTTATTCCTTTGCCCTTGTCTTCAGATGCTTTGTCCACCCTTAAAACAGTCAGAACAAATGACATCATAGTTAGCAAAGACCAGTGAATAACACTAAGTGATAGCTAAATTAGTCAATAAACCTTTTTAAGTTCCTTTGTCACCCAGGAAATTGAACTGGAAACTGGACAGTGGGTGACTCAGGTAGTTTCAGAACTGGATGGTTTTTTAATTGATGTAACTGCAGAAACGAGTAATACAGTCATTACGCGTGCCTTGTTAACTTTTATATTTAATGCAGGTTATTTTATAGCATTTTCTTATTTTGTTTCCTGCTTATCACGTGTTCTTATGTTAGAAAAGCATTTCCTGCATTGTTGCCATCGCTGGGGGAAGCTGACGGTGTTGATGGTCAGGTTGTTTGCACTAGGAATGGAGTGGTATGTTTGACCTTGGCTTGACCTTCCTTCCCTAACGTCATCCGTGCGGTCTTGCATCGCGCTGTTGTACCCCGAAGCTGAGCAGAGGGAGAGGGCTCATGGAGACTAGTCGAGTCACAACTCAAGAGCTGAGAGCTCAGATATGATAAAGAAATAGCTCCACAAACATGCTGGAGTAGCGGGATAGCTCTCTGCTCCTTAAATCCACCGGGAATTTGAAGATGCAACTGGGATGTAGCGTTGCCTTGGTTAAGGGTTTAGCAATGTGTGGTTGGAAAAGTCAACATTCAGCCAAGCATTTCAATCATACAGTCAAAAAGCAAATAGTTGGGAATGTTGATAGCCACTTTATTGTTACTAGGTTTCAGAATTAATATCGAGAAAGATAAATACGCCATTTCACCCTGCAATCTGCCAGGCCACCCTTTGTTGTGAGACGATGAAGACAGCCCTTTTTCATATCTAGATACACCACTAGCAGGGTCTGCAGTTTGGTGCTTTTAAGAGAAGTGAAGTCTCTAACTTATAATCCTCCTGCAAACTTCTGCAGCAAATTCCAGGATTACAAAATCGCAGAATTCACAGGGGTCCACACAGTTTTAGGTCACTTAGTCCAGGAAGCATTTAAATCTCCACTGAGTGTGGATAGCCATATCCAGTTACATTTCATGATGCCTCTGTGTCTGAATTTTTGGTTCTGTGAGTTCTTCCTGCACTGGAGAACACGACATTTTTGGGTCCATTCAAACCTAAAACTTGGGGAGTGTCAACTCAAAAGCTAAAGAAATTGTTTGTGCTATCCTCCCTAAAGTGAAACTGCTGCTGAGTGCCTGTGGCCAAAACAGCCTTCTCCTTCCAGTTCATCAAGGACAACCTGTCCTAGTGCCATGCCAACAGTTCTTGCTTTCCATCGCATCTCTTGGGTAAGCCCCATAAGCAGTGACCTTGTGACTAAATGCCTGCCAGATCTTCTTGCTGGCAAAAACAGCTGCTACCCTTGGCACATTCAAATGCCTGCTTGAATTTTAGGAACTCCTCTATGAGGTGTTCATTTTATTTTGCTTTATTTATTTATTTTGCTTTAAGAGTGGAGAAGCATTTGTCTAATGAGGAGAAAGACAATGAAATTACAAAATATAACTGTAGACACTGGTGGGAATTAGCTGCTTTTGCAGCATGGGCTGTCATTCTGCATGCTTCCTGATCTGTAATATTTTCTTTTAAAACATAAATGTCATCATTTATATCACCAGGAATTAATTCATTATAGTAAAAAATGCAATTGGAAATTAAAGTCAGTATATCTGTAAAGCTCTGCATTTACACCAGCCTTTTGGATACCAGCTTATGTCTTCAAGGTCTGGAAGTACTAGGGGCCAAACCTTAAAATGTATACTTACATTACTTAATATTGTACCGAGACAATTAGTGGGATTTTCAAAAGGGTAAATGCATGTGTAATATTCTGGACAGATGTAAGTGTGATTCTCACTTTAGAGGTGTTTTAAAGTAATTTACGGTGGTTTTGGATAGTTCACAATACCAGGCAATGCTTGTTAGCCCCGGCCTAGAACAGACTGTTTGGATTTATCTTATTTGTTTCCTGGCAATGAGAGGTTTGAAAATCACACTTGGTGCCTTTCTGGCACCTAAATGTACTGAAAAATGTGGCCCCCGTTTCTTAAAATTTTATTTGGGAATTGGCATCAAGTTGCTTTTATAACAGATACTTTTGAATGTATGTAAATGCACCTCAGACCCCTGCCTCACACCTGGCTATCTGGTATTTGGGAGCGAACAAAAGATCACCAACCCATTTCAGTGAAACAGGATCAACGGGCAGCCAACACCAGGGTCTTCACAGCATGAATTATGATAAAGAATCCTCGGATGGGCAGGTTGGGGTTTTAAGAGGGATGAATTTCCCCATGTCCAGCTGCAGGGGCTTGCAGGTGACAGGTTTTTCTCCATGTGTCACCACAGAGATTCACTATACGGAGCATTTAATGTGATGCGTGGACAACTTCTTTCTTACATCTGCAGATGTAGAAATGGGATTTGTCTTTCTGGAACACAATCTATACAATGCACAATGGATTTAAAATTAACCCTCTGGCAAACCAGCCATTTCACAGACTATCCATTTTTTGTTTTGTTTCTAGGTGGGTGTTTAAAGAATAGAGTTAGTTGTTGAGGAACGTTATGACTTTGGTGCAGGCCAGCAATGGACATGCCTTTGGTATTAATATTATTTAACATAATGTAACTGCATTAATGCTGGCTAAGTGTATTCCTGTTGAAAACTTGTATTGATTGTTCATAGTAAAGCTGCAGCCTTTTAACACCAACTGTTGATTCATTGTCTGCGGGAGCTAAGAGTCTTAAGGGCAAGGATAATTTATACTTGCCAAATCAGAAAAAATTCCAAGTACATTGAAATTTGCATATTCAGAAATATGGAGGGTAATTAGGGATAGGCTAAATATTTGCCCATTTCTCTGTTTTAAATCACAAACCTGGAATGAACTGGCTGGCTTAAGATTTTCTGATTGAAAGCAAATTATAAAAAGAAACTCAGTCCCCCTCAAGTCATGATAAAATATTTTATGGTCTCATAACATCTCAGGTTTGAGAAGGGAAAAAAAAACAACCCAAACACAAAAAACCCCTAACTCTAGGTCTCATACTGGTTCACAACCTCACAAAAGGTTCCCCAACCATGTTTCTAAGTCAATAAAGGGAAAGTTGCTTATGAAGTCCTATTGAATTTAGCAGAATGAAACCTATAGGATTCTATTGATATCAATGAGGTTCCCTTACTCTAAAATTACGCAGGGATCTCACAGTATAAAAGTTAAATGAGTTCTCTCTCTGCAGTTTTGCGTCAGCCTACAGAGCTCTGAAACAGAGATACAGTTCTCTCTTAAAATGCATGGGATAAGGGGAAAGCATGGAGAAAGCCTGTCTTTGTTAATTTAGCAGATTTTTTTTCTTTTTTAGTAAGAGCTTAGAAAAAATAAAATATACATATCATGTCAGTGAATAAAAATTGGGACAAGAAAGTTTATTTAAGAAGAAATATCCAACCTTTTTTTTTTTTTTTTACATATTTGAATGTTTGAACAGTTTGCAGAACAAAAACCTAAATATTCATCCAGATATTTCAGCACCTGAGCAGCTCTATGTACCTGTGTTGCCTCACCGAAATAATCTGAAAGTGCAGTTTATCAATGCCCTGACTTGGATCCTGTAGTCTGTAAGGTTTTCTAGTAAAATCAGAGTGCCTGAAAAAATAAAATTGCTGTAATGTCATTGTGCTGCGTGCTACCGTGCTGTTGTTCCTTTCACCCTTATCTGGCTTTATTCTAGATGAACGCTGTAAGATTCACCTTTGAATGTGTGGAGTAATGGTTTATTTTTTTGTTTGTTCTGGTTTCATTAATTTGTGGATTAGCCGAGAAGAAGCAATTGCACTCGTACCCCCTTCAAGTGACATTTGGTTCTTTTTATTTTTCTTAATTTCCCTAATATTTGCTGTTCTTTATACATTCCTTCTCTTGCCTTTTCTTTTCTCATTTCTCAGCCTCCTCTTCTCTCCCAGGACTGCATTCTGACACCCTTAAGCAGTGAATTGGTCTTTGCTTACTGTAGTACTCGCATCAATCTTGTGGCTGTGGCTCTGGCCCTTATTCCTCATTCCATAATAGTTTCCCTTCCTCCCCCACCTCTTCTCTTTTATCTGTCTTTTAGGAGAATAATGCCTTTCAAAACTTTGAGTGGGAATCACAATGTCTGTGAATATTTATTTGCTGTATAAATACTCCAAAGCTTTTTCTTCATAGTGGCCACCCACATTGCTGCATGTTCTCGGAACATCTTATGTTATTTTTCTGTGCAATGAAACCTCACGTGTTTTGCTAATTTTGTTGAGTAAAGATATGCTCTGGTTGCTGACATTTTTGTCTGCATTTGGTAAAAATGAAAAAGAAAAAGCCAGTGGTCTCTTATGTCACCTAAAAGCAGAAGGAACGAGCTTCGCTTCTTGAACATTGCACTCCAATTTCTCTTGCCCGGATTGTGCAAATCCTGTGCAACCTCCGTGTTGGCTACTCTTTGCGTAAGGATGGGCAATATTTATTCTCCACACCAGCTCTGGGCTGCCATATACTTTGAGTGACCATTTGAGAGATCCTTCTGGAAGGATTTCCAGGAGACCACCCTGCTGACGGACTGCGCTTCCCGCTTAGGGACAGGGGTTTTTAGCTTTCCACTGTGTAGTTTTGGTCCTTCCACGTGGTGTAAAGGGTTTGGAGTGAGACTGAGAAGTCTGCCAGTAACCTGATCCTCCTTGGCCCTACTCCGCAGAAGTGCATAGGCACAAACTCCTCTTTAAGCACGTGAGGATTGGTAAATTCTATGGGACTGTTCATATGCTTAAAATTAAGCTCTCTATGCTTAAGCGCTACAGTGATGCCTTACATCTGGCTTTCGGCCAGCATCCTGAATATTGTTCATTGATCCTATCGCTGGAACCTCGCCACAGAAATGGTTCCAGTTGTTTTTAATGGATTTCCTACAAAGACACTGGGAAACCCATTGAAAATAACATTCAGTCATTTGACACTTCGGTGTCTGCTTTGCACTAATGAACTCCTACATTTAATTTGGTCTTGTTAGGACACAGTGCCTCCTGAAACCTGAAGTTTAATAGAGATGAAGCAATTTTATTGGTGTAACCGTGAGCAGGAAGTTATCAATCTCATAATCTTCAAGCATATCTTGCAAGGTCTTTCTAATCTGATCAGCTTTCTTGAACACAGTATGTTGATGACTTGCTTCAAGTCATTCACGTGGAGATATTATACCTACTACATATGATAAAACAATATAAGGCAGATCAACTGCTTATAATCTAATTAGTTTGGTCTTTTCATTTACAGTTATGCCCTGAGTACAGCTGTGCAAAATTCACATAATTTGTTTCACAGAATTTTACACATTTTTCTTTTTGTTTTGTTTAGCTTTATAACTCCAAGATTTCAGCTTTATTTGCAGCTTCAGTGAAATTGCTAGTCCCACCTCCAAAGCATATGAAATCAGATATATTTTTTTTTTCTAAGTCTGAACTATTTTCAGGGAGTAAATGAATCCATTTAAAGTCAAAACTTAAAGTAAATTCTTTGCTATAAGTTTTCATGAAAAAAATGCTGAGTGGTTCCAGTTTCGCTGCAGATGTTACAGGTACTTTCAGTTATGAATGGATCTGATTAAAAACTGTGGGATCAGAGTTTTTCATGAACTATTATGAGTTCAGTAATACCAGTACATTACAGATTAACAGGCCTTTCTTGATTCAGACATTCCAGCCTGTGATCAGTTTGTCTATGGCACATCGGAGTAAAAGTAGGTTGTGCCCCTTTTTCCCTTCGGATTTAAGGATTTGAAAACGTAAAAATATTCATATACAATTTGTAATTCTTTTTACTTTCATAGATCTTAATACAAAATCCTATCAATGCATGATTATGTCTTCAGCTTGAAATATGCAGAGTACCTGCGGGGAGCTCCAAGACAGACACTCAGATTTCTGCTCTGGGTGTCCCTGGGAAAGCACTGGATAAATTAAAAAAAATACCTATTGCAAAGATAGTCCTTCCTGGAGGACTCCAAATGCACAAACCGTTCTCAGCTGCTTTTGGGTTTCCACAAGCAAGTGAGTCCAGAAGAGAGAAGTACCAAATTCTATCTGTTTGCACATAGGACAATGTTGAAGTGCACTTTTGCATCGTTTGTATCATGAGCTAAATCTAATTCACTTCAGTTGATTTGTTTAGTTTTTACACTGATAGAAATAGAAAATATTATTAATTTTTAGTAAATCTCTCTATATGTAAATGAATGACTGGTAGATACGGCCTGAATTTCTTTCTAGAGTATGTGAAGGATGCATTTGTTTGTCATGTTTCCATATATCTTTGGCAGGGAATACTTTGGCTAAATTTAAAGGGTAAGAAGAGGGTTGTAGCAGAATAAATTGTTTTACTTAGATTTCAGATCTAGAATTGGGTATTTTACAATCCTTGTATTTATATCTGATGCTTGAAGAACATAGCTTGTATTACTTTTGCCCTTCCTTGAAGTGAATGCTTTGAAAATAATATGTTGGCAGATAGTTTCCTTTTTTTTTTTTCCTTCCTTTTTACTTGTACTCCCTGTACTCTCTAGCTGCTTAGTATGTAACAAGGAGAACTAGAGTATTGCCAAGACTTGCATAAACAATGTCTATTGCTTTTGGTTTAATTTCTTAGGAAAGTGGGAACTAATTTTTAAAATAGATATTGCGGTCAGAGGATGTGTTTTATTGGATGACACCAATATTAAGACACAGAGATCTGAGACCCCCAAATTACAACGCTTTTACTATTTTTTTTAATGTATTAGTACTGGTGGTAGATTGTATTAACATTGTCAATACCATTTATTTAAGATTTGTCAAATGTTTGCTTTAGCTGTTAACATCAGAATAGGAATGTGTAAATTTTATTTACATTAACAATACATTCAACCTAGTTGTTATTGCAATGTATTGATTTGGTTTCTGGAGCTTACTTGGATTGCTGGAAGGACTCTGCTGTTTTTTCTTTCCCATGGCCTTAGCTATGTTCACGGTTTTATGGTGACTGTTAATCCAACAGTGGGCTGAACAAGTATCCACTTATTCATTTATTCAAGTTTTACATCCTACTTGTTGTCTTTTCTTGCGGTAATTTGTCGAAAGCTTGCAGTTAGGTTGCACGTAACCTTTAATTCAGCTATTGTTAGCACTTTTGTTTGCCAGTAAAGGGTTCTGAAATTTTCAGTAGGACGCATACTCCTAATAGGGAAACTTAATTATTCCCCCAGTACTTCAGAGCTCTCACTGACATCTGAGTTATGCACACTTCATATGTACTGTGTAACCTTCAGCTCCCAGTCAACAGGCTACAGTGTACTTTACAGGCTAGAAAGAGCAGGGGTTTTGGGTACTATTAGCATTATTACGGCTACAAGGACATATTTAAGAGAATCTTTATATGATAAACTTGCTTCTCTTCCTCTCTTTCCCTTTTGTTCCTTCTCTGTGTTTCAACTGCCTGTTTTATTCACGCCATTGAATCACATCAGGGTAAATTAATCATGTCGCTTTTAGTTTAAATAATAAAGGGCAGCTACTTATCCTTTCCTAGTCCTTTGGTAGCGGACTAATTTTAATCCTGTGGTTGCATTCAGTAAGCAGTTTTGTTTTCCAGATTGAGGTGGGTGGGGGGGATGAGAATATAGTTCCAGAAGTTTTGGAATGCCCAGTTCAGGACACAGCTGAGCAACGGAAAGGTATCTGCTGTACAGCACACTCCCGTATATATCAGCGTATAATGCTGTGAGGTTTGCTCTGCCTACTCAGTATTGGCAAACGTTTTTACAGTTATGGGGAAGACTTTCCAGCATGCGTGGGTCCCTGTTTGAAATGGCTAGGCTCAGGCTGCAGGTTTGTGTTATCTGACCCATTTTCAGATTGCACATGCTTTTTGTTTCGTTTTGCAAGCGACTGCTCCAAATTCCTTTGAACTTTAGTACTGCCATAGACCTGCATGGGCCAAGGCTGGAACAACAGTCAGCAATTGAAAAATTGCAAACTAATGCAAAGGGTGGCTTTTTTTTGGGGGGGGGGGA
>NC_091486.1:5185621-5230621 GCF_947461875.1 Haliaeetus albicilla
GTACCTTTAGTGCAGAGTTTCCTTTACAGGGATTCCAAAAGAAATGCATCTGTCTGTCCAATGCTGCATGCATGTAAATATGAAGTTCTCCTGTGCTTGGAGTACATAACTTATCTTGCAAGGTAGCCTTTATTTTTCTAGGCTGTAGAAAGTCAGCTGTGGCTGCATCTTCACCAGACTGTGAAACAGCAGCGTCTCGGAGGAAGATGCTTGGATCCCAAGCGGTTGTGTAAGTGTGGCTTGTCGCCTTTGGAGGCTCTTTGGAGGCATTACTGTGGTGTGGCCGAACAATAGTGGTTTAGAGAAATGAAGACTGGGAATTCTCCTCTGTGCTGTGGGGTTTTTGACCTTCCTCTGCCTGAGAAGCTTCTTTTAGGGCGAGAGGTTCTTACTTCATCCTCAGCCCCTTTTGTCCTGAATGTATTGCCAGACATAAGCTGGGCTTGGGGCTAAAAGTTTGCCAGTATATCTTATCTCCTTAAAATATGTGGCAGAAGAAAACAGATGATATATTCAGAACAAAAGGGTTTAGTAATTCTTGGACAGAATCATTCAAAAGTGAAAAATGCTGAGAAGGTGCAGACAGACGTGGTGTGACCTAACATGTCTACAGTACTATTTTCTGTGGTACCAAGTGCTGTAGTTCCTCTGGCTCCTGAACTGAACGTTATTTAGTCACGTGGGAAATCCTGCTGATGTCTGTGAGGTGGTTTCCGAATTTAAAATCGGACACGCGAGTGCAAAGTTTGCTGAATTGGGGCCCCAGTCCTGAATGACATGTAAATTATTATTAATAAGGCTTGGTTGCTGTTTCTATGAAAGAAGTAAGGCCCGAATATCCCTGTCCCGATGGTGACGATGACAGCAGTAGTAAGGTACTAGTGGCTTGCATTAATGAAACATTGATCCACTGAATCTCTTGATTAATGAAGAGTATGTCTAGATTCTTTGAACTGAAAATTGGCACAGAAAGCCAAGAGTTGCTCATAACCTGGTCTGGAAAATAAGGAATGTTAACGTGTTGCATGTGTATTAGTTACAACTTAAATCTGATTTTAAAGACGTGCATATAGTCCTGCAGGTTCTTTAGTCACAAACTCTAGATAACAGAGCAAGTTTGGAAATACATAATTTAGGTAGGCTTACAGATCTGGAAGTCTGGGCATATCCAGTTGCAGTCTTCCAGTCAGTTGTCATAATTGCACTTCTGAAAATTAGCAAGAGTTTTGTTGGAAGAAGAGGTGGTTCGTATACCCCCCTGCCTTTTTTTGCCTCTCTTTTTTTTTTTTTTTTTTTTTCCCCTTCACATTTTATTCTGGCCTGTGGAAATTTAACTTGAAATAATTGACAGATAATACTGTTGGAACAATCAATTTGGTTCTTACAGACACAATTGTGAAAAAAACGCTTGCACTTTTCAGAATAGGTACTATACACTGGAGGCATGCGTGGTACCTCCTTCTACAGATGCCCATGATCTTAAAAAGAAGCATTTAGGCCTTGAGGTTATTTAAAGATTCCTAATTTTTTTACTTGTCTTTTAGACTTTATTTAGCTATGCAAGATATCACCATATTCAGTATTTTTTATAATAAACATGTCTAGTCAAAGAAAGCATTAATGAAGCAATTCCCCAAATAAAACAGCCCATCATATCTGAGTTACAGCAGAGAGAAAGTGTGGTCTTTGTAGTTTAATCAAGATCACAAGACTTGTTTTGAGCGTCTGTCATCTTTAATTTTACGGCACTTCATTTCAGAGTGGGACTGCCAGGGTCACATGCAATTAAAACACAGGCAAGATTTGTCTTGTGAAATCTTAACATAAAAAGTAATGTGTTACTCTATTTTAACTTTTCTACTGAACTCTGTGAACTCACTAATTACTTTTCCCCCTCTTGTCACCTTTTTGATATGACATGTATTTTATAAAGGAGATAGAAGTTTGGAATTTTTTTTTCTATCATGCATATGATTGAGGATAACAAAATTAAACCAGAGAAAAAAGGAAATGTATTTTTCCGAAATACATTTTTAGAAATATCTGAGCATTACTGCTTCAATTACAAAGGGACTGGAGGATCAAATTCTAGGAAATAACTATTAATCTGCTTAACTAGGGCAGGTAGAAGCGTAACAGCAGACCAGGGATTTTAGTGAGGCCAATCACACAGACTGGAGTTTATTCTCTTGAGTGGGGTGACAGGGGAAGGGTAAAGGGACTTTAATGTGGTGGGCCATGAGAAGCACTAAAAGCTGGTATCTATGTGGCTTCTTTATAGCTTTAGCCCAGTTGTTGCATCGTAGTGATCAGTAAATTGCATGGACCCTTATTAACCTTATTGATAAGGAGCTTAGGGAAGTCCCATTCAGTCCAGAATATATTCTTCTTTTTGTTCTCCTGTCTGTCTCGGTTTGCAATCCCAGTCTCTTTGTACAGAAATCCTTTATGTTGCACCTCAAAATTCTGTGCAAGTACTCTGCTCATTTAACTTGGAGCAAGGGAGCTGTAGAGCAGAAAGGGTTGGAGTACACATGGGGCCACGGGCCTATTTAAATGTAGCTGGGACACCTGGAGAATGTTTGAAAAATTTCTTTTAAAGAATCTTTTATATTGTTCTTCTTTCAGTGCAGCTGGGGTCTGTAGGGATCAGGGGATTATTTTTGATACCTGTCTAAAAGAGTTATGTCTACACTGATTTCCATCCCTTGCTACTAATTAACCTTATTGTATACAGGAAACAGTCTATTTAATACCTGCATTCTTTCTGTAATGCCAAGTAAAATGAAATCTAGTGTGAAATCTAGTTAGCATTTGCCTTTTTGAAGTCATTTTTGAGTTTCCAGTCCGGGTGACTGTGACCTCAAAACTGAAAGCTATAAAAATGGTCCCAACTTCAGCTCAATGGGAGTTTCTTGAAGATTCCCCGTTCACCTGGACTTGCACATGTAGTAAATTGCCCATCTTGGCACTTAACAGTGTTTTCCCAGGAACCATCTATTTCTGGGTCACTCATAGCCCTGCAAAGCACATATGTTCCGGCAGTTCCTCCTAAGTAAAGGAGTCTCCTCCTTTCTGCTGGAAAGATCACACTTTGGCTGTTTCAGTGTACAGAGACTTATAAAAATTTAAATAGCGATGGTGAAAACAGATACATTAAGGAGGACAAGGAACGATGTTTTAAAAATGTCACCAACAAGTGTAGAGGATGGTGAGGGCTAGATAGGTGACTGAGATCAACTTAAACTGTAAAATGGAGGGCAAAAATGTGGATGATGTACCATATTTTAAAGGACCTTTAAAGCCTGCTGAACAACACTGATTTCGATCGTGTCTGTTCCAACATGCAGATACAGAAGTCATTACCATACAGCGTGATCTCTGCAAAGAATATTCGCTAAAATGAATTTTCTCATGTATTTGACGAGGAAGTGTTCCCCTGGAAGTCGTAAGGCTGAACAGAACCCTGTGGCCCTGCTTTCTCCACAGGTCTCTGACTGCATCCCTGATGAAGCAGGGACCAAAGGCAGGGTTTGATTTTTTTTTTTTCTTTCTTTTTTTTTTTTTTTTAATGGGAGATTGGTTCAGTTTCTGAAAGAGGACTCAGGTCAGGTGGCTGGGTCGTTCTCTTGGGGACAGGCCAGCTGCATGAGCTTGGGAGCCTTTAGCAACAAAATCCTGAAGAAAAGGCCATCATTTAGTACTAAATTTGCTTCATTTGGTACAAAATAATGATATCAAGAACAAAGCTAGTGAAAACAAAGGACAACAAGAAAAAAAGAAATACCTTTTTAATACTGACTGTGCACCAATATTGACAGCATAGATACTAAACAAAGGTTGGAAGTGCTCATTTGATTTATTTGTTAGTATTAAAGCTCGGTGGAAACACCAAAGGAATAGGACGTTGATATCATTAGTTATAATCTATTTGGGAAGAATGAGAAGTATTGTTTTCCTTCCTGCTGGGGCTTGTCAAATAGCTTGGCTATTGGAAATCGTGCTCGATGGCAGAAATATAGTCTTATGGGCTTGCAGCACTGAATGTATGTAGGTGTCCATCCCTATGGCTAAGTGGCCACAGTGAGGATCCAAGATTCTGTTTAAGGAGCCTGGAAGGTGCCCCTGGATCCCTCTGTATAACTAATCCTCAAGAAAAGGGAGAGCAATTTTGTCATTTGCTGTTTTCCTTCCATTTTCTGTATTTTATACTTATTTTGGTCAATAAAGCAATGTTCATTTATGTTTTACACCATTCTCGAGAAAACACATTTCTTGCAGTGCAGCATTTCCAAAAACAACAGAAATAATCTGGCTTAACTATAAAAGATTTTATTATTATTATTATTATTTTCCTCTGCCTTTCCTACTAAGCTCCTCTGCAAAACAGCTAGAAATTTTCATTTTCAAAACATTAGTACAGCAAATTGCCATCTTTCTGTGCACGGCATTCTCTATGTACTCATCATCGGAATGATTCCGGATCACTCTCTGGCAGCGTGAATCACAGCATGCCCTCATGCCTGCCTCTTTTTCAATTATATCTAAGAGGAAGACTGCTGGAGACCCATTTTTTCATCTTGCACAGGACCCCAAAAGTGCCAGATCTCATTTCAATATCATATTATGACAGTATGATAAAATGGATGTTAACAGGACACTGACTAATATGATCCATAGAGAAATGATAGAACAATACAGTAGCGGGCAGATTGTATTACTAATGTGCATTTTATGGACACAAAATTCCTTTTATAAACAGGGTCCTAAGATTTAATCCTTGTATCCTATGATCCCAGTTAGTGTTCTAAGATATTCTGCAGCAGTACTGAAATTTTTGCATTCTTAAATGAAATACATGTATTTTATTTTATCATAGGGCCACCTCTATCACTCCCAATTTACTAATGAAATTTGGCATTAAAATGACTTATCAGCATGTACTGAAAGCATAAAAATAGATTAATGTGGCATACGTTTCTTTACCCATAAAAACACACCTTCATATAATCTCAGTGCTGTCTTATTCAACAAAAAGGGTGTCATTTCCTTCCCTGAGCAGGTTGAGTTAAAAATGAGCTAAATGTGTGAGAAAGCCATTACTGCACTAATGAAAAGCTCGATACCGTTTGAATTTTTCATCACGGGATATTTGTTCTGTAGCACACAGCACTAATATTTACTGTCACCGGTACAGTATGCACTGTAATTAAGTTACAGTCTTCTACGTGGTGGATGTTAAGCAAAGACGTTCCTGTGCGAGCTTGGGCCTCTTTCACAGATATTTCACGTGCAACAGCCCTTCGAGCCTTTGTAGGTTTGGTGGATGAAACGGTGGGGAGAGAAAAAGGGTTAAAAGGATTTCAGTGTCCGGTTTTACTGCAGCTGGACCTTGTGTTGGGAGCTCCCTTGCCCAGCGCCGTTATTCGGTGGTCAGCTCTCCAGAAGGGAAGATTTCCGTCGCCTCCTCGCCATAGGGCTGGTTTAGCGATGGGGACGCTGCTTTGCAAAACCTGCTGTGATGGCAAGACTACTACTGGCAGCTGTAGTCTTTTAGTCTGGTTTTAATTTGGTGGCAGTTTAGCCAGGCGTGCGGATAGTAGGGGACGACGATCACCATTGGATTCTCTGTTTTTTGGACTTGGTAGCACGGTTTTTATATAGGATGGGAGACAGACTTTTTGGTTTCATGCTGCCTCTAACCAGAATGATGGTAACAGCAATCCCACGTCCTTACTGATGGCCACGTAAGGGAAATCAGTCCCACTGTGATTGCTCTTACTCTAGGAGACAGACCAAGGTTACAAAATGATGCTTTAGCCAAAATCATTCAGAACGTGGACCGTCATCTCTCCTGCTTCATCCGTGGCAGCAGGGTGGTGACGAGGGTGCTCTTGTTTGTTCAGTGCAAGGTAGCAACACAGGGCAGCTGGCTACCTCCCTCTCTTCCTCCTCTTCCCTCGTTAATAACTTCAGAAGGATCTGATGTAAAATTAGCAAAACAAACTTAGGAACAGATCCAATTCTGGCTGTAGTAACGTATTCCCCTCTGTTGTCCATACAGGAGGTGTGCTAGGGCCAGAGAATGAGCTTCAAGGGCAGGACTAGCTTTTTCATCAAATTCCAGCCTAATGTTTTCAGGAGACTTCTTTCCATAAGCACAGTCTCTTTGGAGGGCACCAGAAAATCTGGAATGTGCCAAATATCCTGAGTGATCCAGCTTTTTCCTGCCAAACTGTCTATCCTTTTTGACAGTGTCCTCCCACGCTCCCTTTCCTCCCACCACTCAGTGACACAGGCCACATCTGGGCCCCTTTTGACACAACCTGGCCACGGGTTCCCGGATAGAATTGTCAGACACATCTGTTATTTTGTACATGTACCTGTGTTTTGACAACTGGGCATGGCATAAGTTCAAATAAGTAAATTGCAGACATGTTCAGAGCTGTCTAAACCTCAGGAACCTCTGTCTTGCTGATGGTCAGACGACCTTCTGACAAATCCCACATCTTCCTCATCGTCAGGTGAGGACAGAAAGTCCCCAGACCTGACTGCGAGGCGTCTGTCACCTGCATTACTGGAGGCAGCAAGTCCAAAAGGAGCAGTTACTAACAGCAGAAGATTTGCTCCCCCCACCACATTATGCTTGGCAAGTGGCCGGAGACAGATGCACGCTTGCTTCTTAATTAGATAGCTTTTTTCTTTCTATCCAGTAAGTCCTCCTGGTTGCTTCCACAGGAGAGCGGCCATAGGAAAAGAAAGAAGCACGACTTGTAACCCCAGTAGCCTTGCAAAGCGCACTTGAATTAAGGCAGAAAAAGGCATCCCGACCTGATATGCGAGCGATAGATTCCTTCTGCACTCGGGCATGTGGGGGGTCAAATGTTCAAAATCTTTTTATGAATGAATCCCCAACTGTACAGATAAGAAAAGGATTAAAAAAGGTTTTGGCCTTCACAAGGTAAAATCAAAGGTCTGGCTGTGTAGAAACTATTTGGGATAGGAAGCGATTAAAGCCTTATGCGAGTAAATAGGAATTTCTGCATCCCGGTAAGGTTTTTTAGGTAGTTTCTTGTAATGCCAGCCGTTGCAGGGTGCCTGAGCAGAGCGTGCGGCACTGTCCTGGCTTGGCCTGCAGACCCTTAGGTCACAGATCTCAAGATTCGCTTCTCTTCGCTGCTTGTTTCAAAGCAATGTTTCCCTGGCAAGTGCCTGCTGATGACCTTAGGGAAAATTGGCATTGCTTCTCAGGTGGAGCCTTCATCTTTCTTTGTATTTAACAAGATCACAGACTTCTCTAGCAGCCCCTATTTTCTGTAGCAAAGACCCTGTTTGTACAGGTAGACTGTCTAAAAACCAAAACATAGGTGGTGTTCCTTAATAACACGGGTCATATATATTGGTGGAAAATGGAAGAGGACATTTACTTTAGTCTCTTTCTGTTTTAATACACCCCTTAACCCTCCCTGCCCCCCTATATTTGCCTAGCTTCCTTAAAGCCATTTGGGATGTTATTTGAGAAACTAGTTTACTGAGGACCTATATTCTAGGAACAGTATTTCCAAAGAGGTTCAGTTTAGCTGAAATACAGGCTATGTGTGAGGAAAAGTGATATCTTGGCAAAGAGAGTGAAAAATAAGGGTAAACTGCCTCTGGAGGGTTACCCTTCCCTGGACCTAGTCATTTGATATGGGACAAACCTGGGGGTCTGGACACATGCTCAGGTGAAGGTATCTAGAGGAGCAGAGACACATCTCCCTCCTTTATCCATTGCTGGGACTTCTCCTTGACAGAGCAAGGCTGACTTAAATTAGGAAAAAAATTAGTTTGCTGTGGCAGTAGCTGCTCTGTTTCTTCCAGAGAGTGGAAAAAGAGACCTCTGTCCTCCCTCTCATCCTGTCCAGCAATCACAGAGAATGAGTAATTTGTAAATCCCACATCTTTTCCATCAGTGCTTGTGCTGAGTCTGCCTAAGCCACTTAAAAGGCCCAACTTTTTAATCTATTAGCTGGAGCTAATGTGCTCCATGATGGACTCTTGAGAACTGGTGGGTCTTTGTCCTGTCCCAGGGGTGTCCTGACAGTAGAAGAGCACCTGGGGCAGAAGAACAGAAACCCAGAAAAAGCACCAGGTCTCTATTCATCTTCTTGTGTTTCAGGGAGGATGTTGAATTGTCCAGTCAAGGAAATGTTTTGATTTCCAAACTCATTCTTTTTTTTTTTTTTTTTTTCCTCCTCCTCCCTTAGTTTTGGGAAATGAGAAAAATATATAAAAGCAAGTTATTAATAAAACATCTATTATGCCCATGGGACAGAGGTCCTTCCGTATTGTTCAGATGGCATGTTTATTGTTGACATCTCTCTTTTCTCTGAGTATGCACAGAACCCTGAAATCCTTTTACATTTTTAATAAGATTATTTCTTTTTTTCAATCTAGCGCAAGAAAACCGCATCTACAATATGCATAATACTCTCAAAACCTGCAGCATCAGAGGGAAAGCATTGCCAATGTTTTTGGCTATCTACACTTCAAAGAGACATGACGTGAAAAAGAATAGTACCAGAGTTCTCAAGAAGGTGCTTGTATTTTGCGTCTTAGTGCATGTTTCTTTAAGGTAGCTGCCTTATCTTTCAGTTCTCACTTTTGAGGTGAAGCACGTCATAAGCACAAAAAGAAATTCGGTTTGCTTTCCAACCAACAACACTCAGGAAACCTGGAATAACCAACATTATTGTGTTATTTTGTCTGAACTCGAGTGTCTTATGGAGCAGGGTGATCATCAGCTCTACGTTCCTGTAGCATTGGGTGGCCTGGGTCTGTGCGGAATCTGTGAAATTGTGTTTGGCTCACAGCTAAATGTGGATCTCAAACTAAAAACCAAGTCTCTGTCCAGTATCACCTATGTGCTTCATCATCAGTCTATGATGCAGCTGTCTTGAGGAAGCTGATTCACTGTATAGGATCCTAGCCCATCTTGTAGTAGATTCCAGGTCCACGTCCCTGAGCTGACATAGGCTTCGTTTTAATTTTGCAATATCAAAAGACAAAAGCAGTCCTTCACGCCGGTGTTCTGTGGGTAAGGCAATATTACAAAGACTGCAAGGGGCTCAGAAACTAAGGTGAAAGTCGTTCAGGCAGGTGGCAGATACCTTTAATCTGATCCCCACAGCACTTATTTTCTTCCCAAGCCGAATGCATACTTTACACAACAGAAAATCTGTCACAATGACGATCTTTCTGGCTATTGCCAAGTGGCAAAAGGGATTGGATTTGGATTGGATTTGGGGATTAGAAGACAGGCTTTTACCATCCCAACAGCCAGGAAATTGCTATTAACCATCGGCCCTACACAGCCGTGCCCATTGGAAAGAGCTACGGTGTGCACACGTAGGTGGTTTTCCTTTGCTGGGTGTGCTAGAGGTGGATGCAGAGTGTATTGCACGCATGTTGTCATTGCTGTTATATGTACAAACATATTATTTTTAATCCTATGGAAAGTCTGAAGCCTCCCTCGGTCGCTCCTGCTCCCAGTGCTTTGGGTCGGAGCCCAGGAGCAGCCCTGCTGCTGGGCAGCCTCTTCCCATCCTGCCATCCCTCCTCCTGCGGAGCGCCAGGGTTGTGTGGCTGAAGCTGCTGATGGAAATTCGGAGAGCTGCAAGGTGAGATAGCCGCAAGGGAGAAACCAGCAACACTGGTACATTCTCCATATGGACCAGAAATAGCATTCAATTCCCCAAATTCCCTTGTGAATCTGGTCCGTGAGGAGCGCTAAGGACAGCTCAGTTCTTCAGTGCATAGGAGCAATCAGACACAAACAAGCCACTTGATTCTTTTAAGAGCTGAAAAGAGATCAATAATGAAAATATTAAGGATCCTTTCACCTTGAATACTTAGGGTTTTGTTCAAAAGGGCAGAATAGATACACAGAGCATCCAGTGAAAGGCAGAGCAAGTTGTAAGAGGTGTGGCAGATCTTCCATATGAGGGAAGGTTAAATTGATTAAGAGACAAATGAGAGGTGATATGTTAGTGGTATATAGGAGAGTGAATTGCCAGAAGAGGTCAGTCGGACAATCTTACTTAGCCTCTCCCATAAATCAAGAGCAAGTGGAGTGCTATACAATAATACTAAAAGCTAATGAATTTAAAAGTGATACAAGTAAAATATTTTCTTACATGGTGCATAATTAACCTGGCAAATTCATCAGATACCATTAAGACAAAGTGCCTGGCAGGATTAAAAATGGATAATAAGTGACAGAAACTACATAAAGATAGAAACGTATACAGGGTGTTCAGCCGTTTACTTAAAACCATTTGCTGCCTAGGGCTGCAAAGAAACATCCCCTGTGGGAAAGCTAGACATAACAGTTGGACTTCTTGTACTTTTTTCACTGCAGTGGATAGGCTGAAGGCTCAGCAATGGTCCGGCCAACCCACTTTCAATATGGTCAGTCTTATTTTCCAGAGCAGAGGGCACACCTCCAGCGACCCAAAATTGCAACCAGAAAACATTCCAGAAGCTTCTGAGCTGCTGCTTTGAAAGCTCCTCTGCTTTGAGACAATATAGAAATCACCGGTGGGGAGATAGTTGCTCCTTTTGTCTTCCAGACACGCAGCCAAGAAACTTATGGATAGGAGCTGGGCATAGGAATTGTATTTTGACACAGGCGGAGGAGAATCACGTGAAATTTATAAGTCTGCCTTTTATTCACTGAAACGTGCTCTAAAATGGTGGCGTTTTGTGGGTAATTAATTGGCATGCATTCTGAACTTGCAGTGTTTTATGGTCCCTCTTAAACTTATTAAACAAAGCTGTCAGCTTCTACTGAAGGTGTAAGATATCGCCCCAGGTTTTACAGCATGCGCAAAGCTTTTTGGGGGTGCGCGGACAGGCTGTTTTGCCACGTCATGGTGGTTTCCCTGCACTTCTGAAGTATTTCTGAGGGTTTAAGAGTAAGCTTCAGAAAGCCACCAAACTTCACTACGGTTAAAAGTTTGGAAGGCAAATTTCTACCTGTTCCTGTTTCCTCTGAGGTTACCCTGCCCTTGGGTTGTAGGGATGAGCAGGGTCGAGTGCCTGCACCAACCCGAATACCGGATTATATGGGTGAATTCAGAGGAAGCAAGGGTGTAGAATATAAAGTTTCTCTTCAAAAAAAAAAAAAAAACGAATGAGGCTGAATAAAATGAGCACTAAAATGCAATGTTCTCTTTTGACGCAGCTGGCTCTGTGCCTCAGTTTCTCAGACCGCCGATGAGCAGTGGTATTGCATCCCCAATTCTCAAGTCTTGAGTTTAGAGTGCAAGTCTTTTTAACTTCAGTTTTTCACACAAAATGTATACCGAAGCGAGGGCTCATGTTTTGTATGCAGTGTGCAACCAGATCTTTGTAGCAAGGATCTGTAAGGAAAAACGGGCATTAATTCTCATAATATTTCAGGTATGTTTGGAAGTACGCAATTGCTGAGTGTAAAAATAGCATGCGGTATATAAGCAATGGTAAAGTGTATTTATCTGCTGTGATAACACATGGTGAATTGGCACAGGGATGAGATTGCTGCTTTAGTAGCATCCTGCAAATGTTCCCTCGGTGAAGCCTACTGACCAACAAGGGCTGTCGCACTTGAGCAGCGAAGGGTTTGGGTATGGCCTGACCTCAGCAGGCCATTTGCTGGAGATTTTTCTCGCGAGTTGCCCTTGGTCCTTAGGGAAGGGGGTTTTTTTTGGTTTTTTTTTTCAATCCGAAGTGAGTGCTAGGGAAGGTTCCTATGTTCTGCAAACAAGCATTGCCCTGAGCCCCATTTACGCATCCTACAAAAATCAGGACTTGGGATTGAGACCTGCATCCGTGATTATGCTCAGCTTCCTTATGCTCCATGTTTCCTTTCTGAAGCCGGAATGCAAGGCAGGGGAACCTGCTGTGCCGTGATAATATGTGCATTCCCTGAGGCTTGTCTTTCAGCCTCTTCCGAGAATTAGCCATGTAAAATCTATACACTGCCTGATTACAGTGGTGATTGTGGTCCCAACTTACTTTCCAGCTTTCTTCCAAACTCTGCGCATGGTCTATATACTATGTAGTAATTGATTAGCTGAACTTCTTGAGTGCCTTGGGCTGAATGGCAGTCTTTGGCTCTGTTGAAACATGGGGTGCTTACAAAAACAGGCTGAGTGTTACCTGCAGTGCAGCTGTCCCAGCAGAGAATTAAAGAACTATTAAAATGCATGTTGCTCTTATATATATATGTGTATATACGTAAATAAAAAAAGGGATGAAGATTTGTTCAAGGCAGTTTACATGTCTTCTTTTAGCTGTAGCTCAGCAAGTCAGTCTGATTTTTGGCTCAGAAATTCTATTTTGCAGTTGAATTTCCTGAGCTAAAAACTGACAATTTTTCTTGCAATAGTTTAAGATTCAATAAATTGAGTTTTTATTTTAATGAGAAATATTTCTAGCTGGAAATGCCCTTTTCAGTTCCATTACAGGTCTCTTTTTGATGTCTCCTTTTACTATAGTAATCCCAGTTACTAGGACAGCTGTCTTTTCACATGAGTTTGAGTAGAAGATTCTCTGTACAGGGAGAAGATGCAGATAACCACTGATTCTTGGATATATTTGTCTCTGCTGCATTCTCAGCCTTCATTTTTCTGATCACTTACCATTAATAGCAATAGTTCTTTGCTTAAAATATCTGTGGTCTTAAACTGAAGCTAGCTCCTGGAAAAAAAGGTCTTCTGCCAGTCTAATTTTGACTCACTAAAAATTTAGCAAAGGTTGTGAAAAAACTTCTACCAAGTCATAGTGAATATTCTTACAAGTAACAATTGGAGGAGCAATGTGGTGGTCATATAGGCCCAGTGAATTGCTCATGCTGGACGGAGGCCAAACTTAGACACTTTTGGGATTTAGAAATGTATGTGTCCAGCAACAAAAGAGAGTCTGTCGGAGCCCTGGGCTGTGAGCTTGGTTAACAAAGAGCAAACTACCTGAGCAGGAGGAAAAAAGAAACCCCACTGCTGTTAAGGCTTGCAAATATTTTTTTTTTTTTTTTTTACTCTTACCATCTTTTGTCCAGCTGCTTTCTGCCCCGAGGGTGTGATGGCAGGAGCTGTGGGGCTGGCTCTTCGACTAACCCTGGAGTCAGTAATTTTTCCCACTGAATTGATGTAGATATTAAAGGAGACAGGGAGAAGACTGGTCTCTTGGGGAAGGGAGCAACTTAGTAGCAAGGCATGGTTATTCCTTTCTGTTGTCGGGACCAGAAAGGTTAGACATCTGTATACGCCCCAGATGTATACGCTTTTCTGATGAGATGCGCTTGTGTCCTCCCAGAATTGGCTACCCACGTATCAGGCTTCTATCTTTAACAAAGCATTTAATAGAAAAGTCAGCACATTTGTACAGCGTTCATGTAAGGAACCCTTCAAAACCAAAGAAAGGCTTATGTGTCCAGAAGGTTGCTTGATTTCCCCCCTGCCCCCCCCACCCCAAACCAGTTGATCTTAAGAAAGATATGGGTTCATTTTATAAGCCTTGTCTTGCTTACAAAAACTAGAGAAGAGGAGTCTCCGTGCTCCAAAGAAAGCTTAAAGGAAGATTAATTAATTAATTAAGAATCTTTTCTTCTGAGTGCAACAGGATCCAAGTAACAAGTGAACTTTTCATTTCCAGTAATAGCAGAAATTACTTCAATAGCATGATTGTGAGCACCCGTGGGGCCATAATGTGAATGGTCTTTATTAAGGAATAGACTGAACTTCTGACTATCTTTCTTCCAGTCATTTCCACAGGCTATAAACAGCGCCTGGTTTGTTGCTATTAAAAGAGTCTAAAGACGATGATGTTGAAAAGCATCACTGTTTAAGTACTCATGGCTTGACATTAACATGAAAAATATTTTCTTGAAAGTAAAGTGAATTTGGGTTCTCCAGAACATTATAGTTTTGTTCAGAAATGATTACGTTGAATATTTGTGATATGGGGGAAGATTTGTTTGTTTGTTTGTTTGTTTGTTTTAATTTTAATTACTGGTCATTACTTCCTGTTTTGCTTGATTTTTCAGACATGTATGAAGTCAGAAAACATCTTGGGGCCAATTTTTATGTTTTCGTGGTGTTATTTTCTGCCTGTGTTAGTACCTGATGAAAGAGCCTGGTCTTAGTTAACGATCAGGCCTCATTATATATTTGTTCCCATAGATGACAGCTCTGAGGAGCAACCTTTCCTGAATAACATAGTATTTTACAAAATGATGCTGAGTAAAAACTGAAGTAATCCATGATCTGCTGAGGTGATATTGAAGACATATCTCTCGTGCACAGCAGACCTATGCATTAATCCTATGTTTTGGGGTCTTTAATTGCTTTAAATATTTGCTTCTAGATCTGTGTTTCACACATCTTATTTACATGGTTTATTTTTCATTTTATGAACAAATCGATAACCAGACAGACTCTTTACCACACTGGATTAGTTTTATTTATTCTCTTTGAACTTGATTAAAAAGCTGTCAAACATAAGTCTACATTTTATCAGCAGAATACTTTTACAAAACAGGGTAGGAGATGTGTATAGCTGGAAACATACATTTCAAAATGAAACAATATTTGATATATTCTAGACAGTTACCCTTTTGTTTATCCATGACAACTGAAACTAACCATCAAATGCATAAATTGATTCAAGTCTAGCCAAGTAATCCTAAGGGCATATGAAAAGGCTTTTTTTTAAAGTTCTTTCTAGATGAATTTAATGTAGTTCACCAATAAAGCATCCTCAGGAGCACAATACAAATGCTACAGAACATGAGATAGCTGGGGAAAGCAGGCAGATGTACAGTGTGATGAAGAATCAAAATGGATGTTACATTAAAATGAGCAGTCATGCAATGTCTTCATTTCATGTTCTGCATTTAGGTAAAAATGCCAAAGTTCCAATTTAATTTTTAATTTTTTTTTAGGCACTGTTATGCAAATAGTGACATTCTGGTTTTAGGGTTTTTTATTATTATTATACTTGTTTAAAAGTATTAAATGCAATCTTTTTTGAACTCTTGGGGTAGGCGAATTGATTATTCATCATGTCTTTAACTTTCAATATATATCAAAGAGAAAGGTTAGCTCAGATTAGCTACAAATGATCTGGTATCACTGCTTTAATTCGCTGCTTTTAATATACATATTTGAATCCATTTTCCACAAATCTCCTCAATTATTATTTGTCTTTCTGTGCCATTGCATATGTTGGTAAACAGCACTTTCTATGGTCTTTGGCCATATGCTGTATGCTCAGCTTGCAAAAAAAAGTGACACTTGGAGTGCTAGCATAATGAAACTCTCAAAGGGTTAATGCAGAATACATATAGGCAAATGTTGACAATATTTTTTATTCCAATGTTTGAAAATTAAACACAAAATCATCATTAAGTTTTCACAAAATGAGGCATCTGTCACTTGAAAGAAAAAGAAATATTTCAGAAATATGTTTACAGAAATGTAAAAATATTAGACATCAAGACAGATGTGAACGTTTTCAATAACAGGCCCTGTCTGTCAGTCTTCCTCAGAGCCGAAGATCTTGCTGTACTCACTCAACATAAGTTCAACTATCTGATTTTGGTACAGCATGTGGACTGCCATGTTCCCTGTCTCCTTTTCAGGTCTAAGGAGTGTTGGTCCAAACACAATTCCTAAGCTTTGTGTTGACATAAGATTCACGGATTCCTTGGCTGCTATCCTGTTGACGAAAGAAAAGAATTGGTTAAAAAAGAGGGATGTCAAAGGAGTCGCTGTTGCTTTTGAAGTACATAGAGGCACTTTTTTACTGATTCTACTAACAGGGAGGGACAGTTGGTTAAGTTATCAAAAAGAAAGAAAAGAGGGAGGGAAGAGACAACTTCTGCCAACCTGACAAACTGGGAAAGAAGAGTCAGCCCTAGGCAGCAAGATGTGTGCGGGGTGGAAGTCTAGAGCCCCAATTACAGTGCTCTTATACGAGGGCACAATTTGGTGCTTTCTGGTGAGCGAGCGTTCGTTAGTGTGTGTGCTGTAAGGCAATAATTTCTCGTACGTTTAGATACCAAAAATAGGGATTGCTCTTAACGCTAAGGGAATAGAGGATTTTTAGTGTCAACGCTTTGGGTGGCTCCAGGGAGAAGCTTCCCTGCTTCTCTTAACATGGTCCGAGACCAGCACTGAAAGAGTTGGGAAAACAAAAAAAGCCCCTTAATATAGAGCTCATATGAAACACATTCCTTCTGCTAATTTAAATCCAATAAAGTTAGTATGGTCTGAAATGGATTGTGAAATTTATATAACTAAAGACTTTTGCATGCCTTACCCTGACACAAAATTTCTTGAAAGACACTGAGACCACATACCTTAATGAGATGACTTAGAAAATAATGGTAAGGATTATAACCTTTGATATCTTTATTACCCACAAAATTACAAGAGGAGGACTATTATTATTAAAAGTTGATCTTATGTCTGTATTAAGACTTAATATTCCTGTGGAAATGACATTAAGGACGGAGAAGTCTGGCCTAAGAACAATACAGGTCTAATGGATGGAGTTTAGGTAGGCAGTTTCGCATAAATCTCTGCAGCGGTGAGTACGAACTAAGTAGAAATCCATTTCCCTCAACCTCCAGAATATATAATATATCCTAGGTTGGAAAGACTAGTAAATGAAGATACATATTTTATAAATAAATTGCACAGCTCTACCAAGGAATGCAAACTAAATGTAACTTTAATATGTAAATGTTTGAATTTATGGATGCTTCCTTAACCTGTTAGTTTTAACTTAAATATTCCAAGCGAACTGTTGAAGCCAAGTTCTACTTTTCTGCTCCCTCTCTCATTGTCACTCATTTATCCTTTTAAAATTCAGACAGCAGTTTAAAAATCATCAGAGCTTTCTCTGTTTTTCCATACCTGTTTCTGAATTTACAGCAAGCTGCACTATAAGTGAAAGAAACTTCATGAGACATAATGGCTTCAGTCACTTAAAAAAAGGTTTCTTTCATGTTAGTAGGTGGGTCACACAGCGGAGAGCATGGTCTTGTGGATTTCTGCCAATCTTGTTGTTTACCACATTCCTTGAACATCAACGCTTGTGTTTTTTCCTCATATATAAATAGGAAGCATTACTTAGTTCTGCCTCATGCTTGTAACTGTGGTGTCCATTGTACAAAACACTCTCCATATGGCACTAATCAGATTGGCTTAACTATTAATTTCTTAAAATATAACATCTTTATTATAAATTAAAAAAAAAATCTCTTTCCTCTGCGGTAATATTAACATATCATCTCTTCTCTTAGGTGTTCAGAAAGTCTCAAAAGTTAGTAATTTTGTTGCCAGATGACTGTGTGGGCTTCTGATGGATGTCACACATCTTTATCAAAATTAAAAATGTTTCTTACAGGGATGATGAGGTTGTTTTGCTTAATGCCACTTATGCAGAAGCACATACATCAAGCTTGGGGCCTCCCTGTGCGAAAGACTTGATTTCTGTTGAGCTTGTTACGTGCCAGAAGTTGGAAACCTTGTGAAATATTTCCCAATGTCATCAGCATGGGTAGAGATACTAGTTCACCGGGGGGGGGGGGAACATATTCAGCGGTTGTATCTTGTGTAATTTTAGAGATCATCAGTTAGCATCAGCCATGGGTTTGCAGTGAGGTGGTGTTGCTGACGGGCCGCATTGATGAAGCTGGAGGAGAAACACCTTGCAGGGAGAAGGAGGCGGTGAACCAGGGATGAGCAAAGTCAGGGTGAAGAACAGTGATGGCAGAGCGCAATTTATTGAAGGGAGAGGAGGGGACTGGATTCCGTTATCTGTAGGCTGAGCGGTGCCTAGTTGTGAAGTCCTGTCTGACTCCAGGCATGGCCAGCACATGGTCTGCAGTCGCAAGGGATGATGGGCACGGTGTGCGTTGGCGATGGAGACGAACCAGCTATCTGCTGCGGTTCATCGATATGGAAAGCAGCACTAAGAACATCTGCGTATATTTGGGGCCCCTAAGCTTAACGCTGGAATAATAATTCTTGTATTGAGAAAATCTCTTGAAAATTCTCGATATTTTCTATCTGTTCATGCAGTCATACTTGTTTTGATGACCACAGTAACAAAAAACTATAAACCAAGAAAACTTGGAAACATGGAAAGTCTGAGTAGTTAAATAATCTGTGGTAAAATACAGCTACTGGAGGGGAAGAAGGAAGGAATTCAATCCAGCCTGAATAAAATAATTATAAGTTTAGAAACTTATGCCTTTTTAAATTACAACTATTTACCAATGAAATTCTATAATATTTTTTTCATCTGTCCACAAAAGAAAAAGTCAAAGCAAACCAAACCCAAATATACACACTTAAAGCTATTACTGTAGCTCCTAAGTGAAATTGAGTTGTTAAAAGAGAAAAGCCCTAAAAAATGGGCAAGATTTGGTTTTTTGGCTAGAGAAAGAGCAGAAAGAGTGATACACCATTTACAACATAAAAAGCGAAAGGAAATGCCAGAGCTACTTCTTGTCAAGCCCAAATGAAAGGAGCAATGATCCATCAATTTGAGATTATTTTAGAAACATTCTATAATCCGATGCCACAGATGTTGGAACCATATCAAGAAATTGTTGGGCATTAGGCTGTGCAAGATTCCCCCCTCTCTAAATAAGTGAGCTTCAAGAATGGCTTCAGTCCTTTAAGACTGCGAGTCAGGCAATATGCAGAAAATACAGGTCTCATTATTAATAGTAATGAAATTAATGATGTATTAAACCAGCAGAAGTGTCTGATAGGAGGGCTCTAGTGTCAATGGCATATATATAGGCAAAAATACTTGGAATTTATGCTTTGGCTGTTGCCAAGGCAACCGTAAGCTGGAAAGCGTGTGACTGAGAGCAGGGCAACTCTACAGCTAAGAGGGTCATTGTATGGTGAGTTTGGCGCTCTAGTTCCATTAAACCTACACTTTTCAAACTCTCTAAATAAAATCATTTTTAATTTTGACATTCAGAAAGCACACTGGATTATTACTTCAAACACACTAGACGTTAGGAAATGTTCTTCATCCATTTTTACTCTGTAATAACTGCTGAGGAGGGGAAAGTGTTTCAACAGTGAGTGATTCCTCAACATTTTAATGTTCCTACTGCACGCAAAAGTTAGAGAAAGAAGTCAGTGTACTTAGGGAGGAAAACCCTCTTGGAAAGGGCACTGTTTTACTGTAAGCTGGAGAGTGTTTGAGGGTAAAGCTGTCCTCTGCTAGCTTCACTGAGAACTGCTCAGTCTTGCTTTCTTAGCCTTTTCCAGCCTATGAGGATTTAAGTTTGCTCAACGTCAGGGGCATTTTTACCCTTAGCAGAACTGGGTTTAGCCATGCCTAGTACTCTTTTACTGTTTTAAATTCTATCTAAGGGTAACTTTTCAATAAGGCGATCCTGCTGCTCTTCCATGAACTGATAATATAGACTATGACTGAAGAGCAACACATTACAAAATGAGGGGATCAGAAGAGTAAGAACCAGGTCACCTCGTAAAATACTACGGGCCAGAATGGCAAGTGTAGGAAATGCCATCCCCTGAATTCAGCAGAGGACTGGGGGATAAAAGTAGGTTTTGATCTTATCAGAATCCTGTCCACCAGCATTATGCACAATATTTTATTTAACTAGGGAAGTCACTGCATTAGAGACAGAAACCAAGATCTAAACAGAGGCCAAGAAAGATTGAAGATGTGTGGGAATAAAGAAAAGTCCCCAGAAAGGAGTAAAAATGACATATTTGTGACATCTGTCCTCTTGGTATAACAACTAAACTTCCAGAATTAGGAACCACCTCCTCTCTAAGTGGATTATTCTATGACAGCCCCTTTGGGCAGGTTTTGTTGAACTGTGATAGCGACCACTGTCACGGCCAGAGCTGCTCATGCCGATGGACAACAGGGCTTGGTTTGATATGTAAGTTCCTATGAACTGCCTTAACAGGTCAAAGTCTGCACATCCCATTGATTCACTTTAGTAATAATTACCCTCAAATTAGCTAATATCTGTTTCCTATGTATACTTAGGCATATGCAAACGTAATGTTTTAGCTTGACTTGGCCCTGGGAATGGCTCGGCTGCCTTCAACTCACCTCAATTCTAACGCTGTTAACAGGCCTTTTCACTGCACTGTTACAGGCCAGTGTTTGTGCAGCGGTTTTCTGACTTTTCCTATCGCAGATCTCCCAATCAATTTGAACGTGTTAAAATTTGACTCATGACGAACAGTTTCTAGCTCAACATTTTATGCTCCTCTCCTTCCCAAATGCTGGTTCACAGGAGTTAAAAAAATAACAGGTATTACATACTTTGCTTTAGTGACAAGACATTTGGGAAGGAATCATCCAACCTTGAAATAAAATCTTTATTGAAAGCAATTCTACATCCATGCCAGTCAGATACATTGTATGATCTGGAGAGGTGTCCCAGGGGAAAGCTCGGCGCAGTAGACAGGGTTGATTACTTGGACCTCCTGTCAGTTCTTAACTCATTGACAATGGCTGAGACATTCAGTACAACTTTGTTTTCTTTATTTGGAAGTAAAGTTAATATACTTACCTTAACTGTGCCAAATGTACTGGAAAATAACCTGATAATAAAACGTACCATCCTACGAAGTGATAATGTCTGTATGTGTATAAGCACATTTTGGCAGGGCTTTTGCAGACAGGTTTTCAGTGTTAGGAAGGAAGCACAAATACAAAATGATGCACAGATAAACTATCAGGTTTCTTCTCAATGTATTCCCTTTCCATTTAAGGCCTGTTACATGCTTTCCTGAGAAACAGCATATTACTGCAATGTCACTTTGTGTTGTAAACTTATTTCAGGTCAGCTATAGTAGCTGTTCTTCAGGAAGAACTTAAGTGGCTTTTGGTACTAAAAAGATGACTGAACTACAGCTTTGAGAGGCCTCTTCAAACACAAAAAACAATAATAGGTGTCCTTCTGTAACAGGTCAAAGCCTTGCGGAGAGATTCCTATCCAGCTGGATATACCAGCTCGGGACAGACAGCAAAATAAACCCACCGTAGAGGAAGAGCGCAGGGCTTGTACGCTACTTAACCCCATCTTGAGAGACTTAGGGAAATAATCGGTGGTAAGTGAGCCCCCGATGCCATAAGCTCTATTTGTGAAAACTGTTCAATTCATTGCACTGCAACATAGATAAATTTAAAATTTAGTAATAAATTGGGATTCTTGATATTTTATGAATGCAAACTAAACCTCATTATTATTTATGTACTGGCTTTATGGATGATTTGCTCAGTTGCATTACAGTGGTATTCACCAGCTGATGAAGCTAAGCAAATGCAAACATTATCAGTTGAATCCTCAGCTTGTTGTTTGTGAAATCTGTATACTGTGTTGGGAGGGGGGAGCTTTGCACTTGTGTAGCTACGACCTGAGGTTTATGCTTATAGAGGAGCTCCAAAACGCTACGTCTGTCCTTTTCAAAATGTGCCATGTCATTTCTTCTGCGACAAATATACACAGTTCAGGGATCTCAGGGGACTAAGACAGTTTTAAGCTACTTTCTTTCGCCCGTGTAAAATACGAAGGTATTTTAAATTCCTCTTTGCTCCATAGGTTGAATTCGAAACAATAGCTATCCAAGACTGGTAATAGAGAAACCAGGTCATGGCGTATGATACATTACGAGAGGGGTCAGAAATAGTTCAGACATACTTAAGAGCTTGCTTTTGCTGAAAATAGCCTCCATGGCTCCTGGCCTACAGAAACTCCATAGGCTTCCTGTGCTCTGCAGCTGTGGGTTCATATTACAGCTCTTTGGGAAAAATCCCTTCTCTTCAGTTGCTCTGGGACGCAAGAACAAGCACTCGATGCTGTCTTCTTCTGCAAACTAGCCTTTAAATCTGACCGTTGGATGGCTATATATAGTACCTGGACAGCTGACAGGGACCTGGTGGAGAATGGGCTTCCTCAGGGGATCCCCTGCATATCTCACAGCACGAGCCCTTCCCTGGATGAACTGCCTTGGAGTCTAGCCCTAAATGAAAATAATAACTAAACTAACTCCAAACATCAGTTCATAGTTGGCTGAATAGACTCTGAAAAGCTGAGGAAAGGCATTTATTCTGGCTTAGCCTGGTTTAATGAGAGAACAGTTCAAAATCAAATCTTCTCGCCATCGGGTAAACTTTGCTACCTGTATGACGTCCTTTCTGAAGAGCGCGTGTGCTCTTGCCTTTGCACGCACCTCACATAGTCCCTGTCTTGTAGAAAATGTCTTAATTTTGTGGGTGAAGCCAAGATGTAAAAGCACATTTCGACATCTAAAGGGACTCAGGCCTCTACACGGGCTTCGTTCAGGAATGTGCTTTGGAGAAGTCCTGCTTGTTCTTCTGCACAACGGGAGCTGTGCTCCTGCCTCTGCCCTCCGCTGTGGCTATGTGAAGAGAGCAGGGTGACATGGTACCTGCCTTGGGATCACTTCTATTTTCTGGCCACCTCCTGTGTTAGAGAAGCTCCAAAGGCAGAGGGTGCCCGCCGGTGGCCTGGCGTGGCATGGACAGCAAGGGCAGGGGTTCACCTCCACGCTATCGTGGCCCTACTGGAGACCACGGTGTGGGCAGAGAAACGCATTCAAAATCTTTCCCCAAAATCTTCCCCATTACTGCAAAAGTTCCAGGTCTCCCTTTTGGAAAACTGACCCAACTGGGTGACCGGCTAAGTTCTTCCATTTACTGGCAACCAGCACTCTGTCCTCCCAGTTTGGCTTGGTTTTCAATTTTTTGTCCATGAATGCAAACGGGTTCTGACTAACGCTCCTAAGACCGGAGGGAGGAGGATAACTGGTCCATGTTTTCACAGTGTGAGTTGCTATAGAGCCTGAAGTTTTTCTGTTTGGGGACAGCCACTTGGTAGGAGCCAGCTGAAGGCCACCAACTGCCTTACGGAACATCTCGGCCTCCTCTGGCTGCAGCTCTGTGCACAAGGCATTCATTTTTGCCTTCTCTAACAGCCCTGTAGCAGGATATATATCTCAAACAACAGCGAACCCCTCTTCAAAAGCCACGCTACCACTGCAGGCACGAGCCGTTCCTTGGGGAGAGGATAGGAGAGAACAAAACCACCCGTGACAGATGTTAGGCAGATGCTAATGCACTTCTTAGAGGTGTTTGGATAGTAGAGTGATAAAGGCAGTGTGAGACTGCATAGAATAATATATGTTCAGACAGAGATATAACACATAGAGGCCTTAACTGTATTTTTGGCTGGTGGTGTACCTTTTGTTGTGATTGATTTTATTTTCTTTTTTTAAAATTCTATTTCTGATTTTTTCTTCTGCGGAACAGCTAGCTTATTGTAAAGACCAACCTGTCAGAGGTCCTGGATCTGTACGCTTTTGTGGTCTGTGTGGCTCAGAAGGCAACAGAGAGTTTGACATGAATAAAGCTTTAACTTTTTAAATTGCTTAAATATTTTTGTTCAAGAATGCCTGAAGCTACTTTTCCTTGTAACATTAAAAAAAAAAAGCAGTTAGTAACAATCTCCCTTAAATCAAGAATTGTAAATATAGAACCTTTATCATCAGCACAGCACATCCAAAAATGTCTTTGTAAAATAAATCAAATTATATGAGTTAATTGATTCCAGGCAACATCAGCAACTGCAGGTGGAAACTGAATAACAGGATGTTTATTAATGAGGGACTATTAATCAAAATTGACAATATCAATTCCTGTTTCTTTTATTTGAATTCTACCTGCAAAATCCATGGGCATACTTGCTGAATTTTTAAATAAAAATTTAAAAGTAAAGAAAACGCTAACACTTGGGATTTTATCTTTAGATGTAGGGCTATTTGTTTAAACAGCGAAAGGATATCCTAAATCCAATTTGACAGGCAATGCCAAAGATGCCAGTGGTAATTAATTAGCACTTAATTTAGACCACAGAACAACAGGATATGGAATTGGTGCTCAGTGCCATTTCCCCTTAGGCTTCATCTCATGAGGGTCAGGAGTATGGCTGTTGCATTGAAGGTCAGTAAATAAATTGGGGGAACACATTGACACTGGACTTTTCATGATAGATATCCTTCACCCTTATTACTGCCTCTGGCTATCGCTGATGAGAAAAGGACTGCAATTGTTCTGGGAAGAACGCTGTACACAGCCTCGGTTCGAGCAAGGTAGCGTTTGAACTCGCACGCCGCCGTACAGTAGCGGTGCTGGCTGTTTCCTACGGGCAGAAAGCTGTCTCAACTTCGTGTCTGGGCTGGAAATAAACTTCTAACTGTAGCGTAGAAAGCTTGAGGAACTCTGACAGGCGAGAAAATTAACTTAAAAGCAGTCCTTAAGTTTGCTAGATTTGCGAGCTTAGCTTTAGATTAAGCATAATTAAAATCAATGGAAGATTTTTAAAGTGAGGTTAGAAACTAGGTCAGCAAGGGAAAAAACACATTTTCTTATTATCCTCTTTGTCTTAATAATATTTGGTACTCCTCCATAATGCTAAAGGCTCTTAATAAAGGTGGATTAATGTTATTAACAGCATTGTTTTCTGATGGGCACACCGAGGCTTTGGCGTGCTTAGTGACGGACAAACAAAAATTATGTGGCAAAAAAGCAGAGCCACCAGTTCTGCTGGTAACCCAGCCGGTTTTTAAGTTGGCAAAAGAAGCCAGCCACCCTTCTACAACGCACCCAAAGCAGAGGGTATGTGGAAAGTACACAGGAGACCCTACGGAGCCTTGTTCACAGGTGCACATAAATTGCATTTTTTGGTTCAGATTTACTGGTAAGAAAAATAGAAAGATGATGAGACTCAGTATTATAATATAATCCTCCACCTCCCAGTAAACTTAGCGTGTCTGCCAGCCGCTACTACGCTCTTTCTTCCCGTAATCTCTACCCGTCTTTTGACAGAGCGGCTCAGGTGGAAGGGTGTCAGCACCAGCACTGATACTCAGCGATGTCACAGCTTTCTGAAATCGCTTCTTACAAACCATACCCCGCTATGCTTAAGTCGTCCAGTTCCACCGTGGCCCGCAGGATGATGAACAATGGGAACTTCAGCGGTTACAGCGGGGTAATTCTTATTGCACATCCTAGAAGTAGTCCACTAGCACAGTTTTATCCCCTTGGTCCCCAGAAGGGTTGTCTGCATTGCTACGTCGGGAAAACGCCGAGTTAGACAGCAGTCTGTGCTCAGAAAATGTATTTTGGAAGCCCCAGGTTAACAGTTATTTTAACTTTCACTTCATCACACCCTTTGCAGCATCTCTCTCGACAGTGACTGAAATTTTGATTACTGTTAAAGTCACTGACAAAACTCCCGGTGACTGGGAGCCGGAATGGAGTCAGAATTTCACCTTATATAAGCTTAACTTTTCTCATTTTGGATGATATCTACTTTTACTAAGTGGAATTACTGCTTTTGACTATGTTCAATCTATAACCTCTTGCAGCATTCAATTATAGCCCTTTTGTGCTACGGTAATCCAGTTGACAGCAAATAACTCAGCCCTGGATATGACAGGTTTACTTTCTGACTTAAAGCCCCAAAGTGCCAATTGGCTGGATTTTCAACCTGGGATGCTGAACTGTAGACAACCTGCTCAGAAATGCATCTTTGCTGGTGAGTCTAGAGCTTCTCGTGAAAAACTTAGTTTCACTAACAACACGTTGCTTCTGTCCAGCGTCACGAGTAAATGATTCAGTTTTGTAAGACAACCCGTAATTTTGGATGCTGAAATCAGAGACTGTGCAAAGAATTCCACCAAAGTCAGAGAACAAACTCTCACCAAAGTTTTCCCTTTCTGTGAGCTCCTATATATGTAATTACTTCATAAATTGTTTTGTTTCAAGTCTTTTTAAATCACAAATTCTTTTTTAATATTGACCTATTAATTGTCCCCAATATAAATTCTCCATTTTTTTTTAACCTATATTATCACCATCTTGTTTAAAATGAAAGTCTTTTTGCAGTGGTCTGCCCAACAGAGATGATTTTATATGGGATCTGACCTCAACCAGGATTCTTACTCTTTCAGGTTCAGTTCTGCGCTCTCCACAAGCTACTATTGCAATATATATATGCACTGCATTTGTATCAGATTTGAAAGATGCTTTAACATGCCTCCCAGCATCACGATTGTTTCAGCCCTGATATTGAACATCAGTAGGATGAATGTATCTCTTAAATGCACTAGTGAGTATGTGCCATGAGTCTTTGATTTCTTTAAACTTATTTACATTTTACTTGCCCTTGAGCAATGAATTTACTATGTCAGCATTGTCTTTTCTACTTACACTTTGTCTGTCTTGTCCACTCACCTTAGCTTGATGCTTATTTTTTGTGCACGTGTATAGTCCATTGCACTAAATGCACAAACTGCCTGGAGTGGAGGATTTTCCGTATATTGTGTCTTTCTAAGATGCACCCTTTATAGTACTGCAAGTTCTGCAATATTTCCCAGCTTCAAACTAGCTTTGAATTTTCTCATTAGTTCCTTTTTAAGTCAAATACCCATTCACACATGTACTGGTCTCAGTTGACTGTGGTCTAACTGCCTTAGACACTTTACAAAAGTCTTTATTCTCTATACAGGCAGCCCTACCTCTCTCAGTAGTTGTGTTTCTTTCATCTTTGAAGCTTCAAGTGACCAGACCTGCCAATATCTGCTTTTGTCTGACCCCGATCAAAATCCACAGTTAGAAAAGCTGGTGAGAAAACATACACGAGTCACTTAGACCTCCTAACCGAAATCACGTTTGACAGACATTGAAGGATTTAGGAACAACAGGTACAATCTTGCTGTTGATATCAAGGCATACTCATCAGTCTTGGGACAGTTCATTCAGTAAGCAGCTTCCAGGGCATCAAATATCTCAGTCATAGCTTAACTGAGTAAAAAGCCTCAGTGCACCTAATAGGGTTGCAAAGAATCATTTCTGATAGTGCCCGCCTGCCAAATGGGTCTGTCCCTGTATGGCCTTGCTTATTGACGCTATGCGTAGGCATGCTGTTCTTGGAGACGAAGCTTAAATACCTTGCATGTGATTTTTTTCTTTTCATTGCCTTGAGCTCTGGAAGACCACTGACACTGTGCGTCTGGTGCTCAGATAAGACTAAGTTCAGGATACTTTTTTGTAGGTGCTGCATGGATCTTCCCCTGTGGCAGAAAATATCTAACCTTAAGTGAATGGTTGTAAATGGATTTACAAGCTGAGAAAGTGCCTCTTTAGGAAGCAAATATTGTAGGTTCTGAATGTGAAGCCGTATAGACGTAATCTAATATGAAGAGTAATGGGAACCTGTTAGTATGTAACCCAAAAAGGTTAAGCAGTTCCTCACCATAGTGGTCAGGTGAGATTCAAACCATTTTCAAGATCTGAAATTTGCCCCGAGATAGAAATCTCAGGGCTGACACTGAGCCCGTAGCAGCTGCAATGACTTCCATGGGGTAGATGCTCTGAAGGAATGGAAAACTCCTGCTTTTGATGACACTTTTGATGAGACAGTCATCCAGATATGGAAGCATATCTGGGTTCTCCTAGGAGGTGCTCTTAAATTGCCTGCTACTACTACTGCCGCAGCCCTACTGAAAACCCTCTCTGGACTGAAAGTTTGAATAGGGACAAACTGATGTTCACAGTAAACTTTACTTACTGGAAAGCTTCCATATGCTATAGGGTTGTCCCGTATGCTATACTCTACTGGGACCTCCAAGATTGCTGACAGCATTTGGTGAAGGCCTGGACGTGGCAATGTGGATGGCGATGATCTGGGCAGTGGGAAGAGTTTCAAGGCAGATGAAGTGCTGCCCTGGCGTGGTTTGGTGAGGCTGAGTCTAGTGCTGACCCAGAGAACATGGTGAGAAAGGTTTGCACTTTGTCCATGAAGGCGCTAGGAGAGCTACAGGAGACAGATTGGTGGGATCTGTAAAAAATACAGAACTTTTCTGAATTCCCTTTTCTTGGCTGATCTGCATGGCAAGAGGTCTTCTTTCAGAAGACCACAGCAAAGCTCTGGAGAGGATGTGGCAATGCCGTCTAATGGCAGGGCTGAGATGGGTGCAGAAACCAGCGGCTTAGAGGAGGTAACCAGTTGCATCTTGTGGACCAGGGGAGGAGGCAAGTTGTCGTACGCTTGGCTGGAGTTAGCTGCTCCACAGATTTATGATTTTACATTGCACCATAATGCGTAATGTATGAAAAGATAAATATTTTCCATTCAGCAACATCTTGCTGTATTTTCATCTAACTCTAATTTTAATTATAAAGTGAACATAACCTGTATCAAATTATGATTTTGTTAACATATTGAATGAGGACAAGAAAAATAAATACCAGATTTTATACTGTACAGGCACATGAAGGTATAGTAAAAAAATCTGGTTTCCTTGACCACATTGTCATAATATGCATATATAACTGCTTATTGAATCCAGGCTGTGTAGACAACAGAAAGAACACTGGCTCCATACCATCACAATGCATGCCCACAACAAAGAGGAGGAAAGAACAGGCTCTTTCATTGTGTGTTTCTAAGTATTACCAACATAAGGGCTAAAAACATTACCTCTGTCTGAAGTGTATCTATATATCCATGCATAAGTTATTAACTGGGCTCCCTGAGCACAGTTGCTGAAAATATTAATATATTCAAATTATATTCTAGCTACTGCAAAAACAGTAGATCAGACAAATGTATTAAAATCTCTTCAGACAAAAGGAGTCATGTTATTTATAAAGTTCCTCCTCCCCCCCCCGCCTTACTGGAACACAAACCTTCATTGTATGTAATATACGAGCATGCAAGATGATCCTTAGATGTCAAAATGTGGCTTAAAGTTTGAATGTAATCATAAAACAGTGACTCTAATGCTTGCCATAAACAAATTGTCACTGGTATTATGTAACTTAGACTATTCACAAAGTATAAAAGATGGGAAGAATAAAAGGTGGCTGCCAAACACTATGGGCCAAATCCGAAGGTTGTGCCAAATTGCGCGAACGGACTGGGAATTGCAAACCCAGCGTGGAATTTGGATTTGCACTCCTCAGTGCTCGGGCTGCTCCTATGGCTTAAATTAGAGTGAGATAAAGGCTTTTTTTTTTTTTTTTAGTTTGTCAGTTTAGTCTGTGAGGCAGCAAAGCAGCAACCAGTAACTTCTGCAGCCCCCCCCGCCGTCCCGTTTCCTTTTTCTGGGAGATGGGAAAGTGGGATAAAAGTTCCCTAATTGCCGCAGGACCCGTTTTTGTACGGAGTTGCTTTCTAGGATGCAAACAGGCAATAGTCAGATTGCAGCAGCGATGCAGCCTGAAAGGGAAAGCGTAGCTCTCAAATCTGGTGGTCTTGAATTTTTCGTGTTTTTCAGGGCGTAGGGTACTGCCTCATTGCGGCGAGACCCTGCTCTTTGCTTGGACTCCTTTGGAAAGGCGGCACAGCGGGTTAATGACGGAAGACCATATGTCAAGGCAGAAAGCCTTATCTGTGAACAACAACTAATCGTTCATAGATACTTTCCTTTAGTCCAGGCTTTAAGAGTAACGTATATCTGATAACGTGTGCACTGCACAGATTTAAATTGCAGCTAATGGTTGTGTTAATGCCCTTTATCAGGAACAACAACCAAACTAGGTGGTTGTCCACCCCCTTTTTTCCACCCCTTCCTTTTAAAAGTAAAATGACTTTTTTTTCACAGCCTGAAATAATTGTTCAAGCAGAGATACTGGTTTAACTCATTATGAATTATTAGTGGAAAAGTGGGTCTCAGAAGTATGTTACATCTGAAATATTTTTCGTCACTTGAACATGTGCTGTCCAGAACTGGCCCTATTCTACCAGTCACTGGGAACAAACACTTCGCATTCACAGATGCTCCTAATTTGGTGTGGTTTGGAGTGTAATTTAGATCAAACGCATCCATGTAAATGAGTCAGGGTTTCTTAATTAGGTGCCTCTTAAGAAAAAACTTGGACCACATCAGTAGGTGTGGGTGTGGTGCCCACAGTACTGGAATCTTTCCTATAGATGAAGTTGAGTTTTGTTCAGGCATATTGTAGGTTTTTCTTTCCCTTTTTTTTTCTTTCCCTTTTTTTTCTTTCCTTTTTTTTCCTTTCCCTTTTTTTTCTTTCCTTTTTTTTCTTTCCCTTTTTTTCCTTTTTTTTCCCTCCTAAAGCACAATAATAAATCTGCAGATGGCATAGACATAAAGACGCTACTTCAGAGGAGCTGTCTAAAACACTGTCTCTTTGGCAAATGCCTTAAAGTAGGTCATTCTGCTGTGATTTAGGTTTATATTTCATTGCCAGCTTTTTGTTCCCATTACAAGTAGGGTGCATTCCAGTCCACAGATTTGCTCTTCATTTTTTTTCAGATTGGTTTTTATTTACAAGATTTTGTAGAACTTCATAAGAAAATGGCCAATAGCCTGTCAGAAGTACTAATCATGCACTTGACCACAAAATAGATGTATGATGGTGATAACCTGCAAATGTTGGAATGTAAAATACCAATCTCTGGAAGTAAAAAATGTATTGATTGTCTTAACATGGTGATTGAAATGATTGTTGCATCTTCTGCAATGTGTGAAAAATGATCTAACATCATTTCAGGAGTCTCACAGAGCAGGGCCATCTCTTGCCCTAGTTGTTCCGGTATTTGCTTTTTCTTTTTATATATTTGCCACTGAAAAGCTTGTATTCTATAGCTTATTAAAAAAATAGAAAATCATCAGGGTCTGTTTTCCCATCAAAGTGTTGGGGGATTTACATGCCAAACTCCCGCTAGCCTTAAGGAATTACCTGCATAAATTCCCTTTCAATCGATAGTAGAATAGATCTTATTGTATTATATTAATTATTTTGCACAGAACACTGACATTTTGGCATTAAAGTCTTTTTTTTTTTTTTTTTAAGTACCAATGAATATCTTAGGAAACTTCAAGCCTAATATTTATTTTACAGCCTTATACTGAGAAAAATCCCATATCTTTAGTCGGAAAAATGAAAAGCATTGCAATTTCCCCTTTGATGATCTGGTCCTGGACATTAATGTGTTAGGGCCCAATCTCCCAAAATAGCAAAAAAAAAAAAAAAAAAAAGGGGGGAAAAAAAAGAAGCCTTTTTGTAATGAATTGAACATTCTTAATTTTCATCACCAGAAAACATTCGAGTTGAAAAGAACGCTAACCCCAAGCAATATTAAGAGGTTACAAAATCACATAAATTAACTCCGCCAGTGATATTTTACTAAAACTTCTGCGAGTGCAAACCAGAAGCAGGACTCTCACATGGTCTTGATTAACCGGAGAGTACTTAGCAGTAACCGGCCTTCCCCGAGATGTGCTGCCCATATGTACACGTACGCCCACAGCGCCAGGATGCACATGGACGAGCCTTCAAAGGCGTGGGGGGCTCAGCGTGGGGGATTTGGGAAGCGAGCGGAGAGTGGAAGTGAGAAGTGTTCGCTGTGTCATCGTGGGCAAGCGCCTTACCCTCTTCATTCCTCACTTTCGCCATCTACACAACTAGGATAATAAAACTTACTGACCTGAAAAGGAAGTTAGGAGATTTAATTAATGTTTGAAAAGCTATTTTGAGATCGTTTGATATTGAGTAATGTGAGAGGAACAATAGGAGCTCTTTGAAACAGGGGCTCTATCTATCCGTATTTGTGTCCTGCACCTAGCACAATGGTGCCGTACAGCCACAGAGTCAACCATATCATAAATATTTAAATTAAAACTATGTTAATTATTTTTATCATTCTGTTATTTGCTGATACACCAGCTCAGTACATTTTGAAGCTTGGTAGCATTGAAAAGTACCAAGTGTAATTATTTGCCTGACTGTTATGAAAATCAGCGTTTATATTTTTAAATAAGGCTGTGAAAATGGGAAACACAGGTAAAAATGTGGTTTTAATTACTCCCTATTCTTCTCGTTAAAAACACTAAGCTGTAAGGTATTCTTCAGGGAAGAGGTGAACTTTGCAAACTCTCTTATTCCACAAAAAGAAGGACTAGGTGTGACTGCAAAAACCTTGGTAGCAGGTCACCCCCACCCCAAAGTCAATAAAATAAAAATGCAGAAAGGTGCTTCTGGAAGACTGGATTTCTTTTTTTGCCTTTAATCCCAAATCTTTTATTACTCCTGTCCTGTGCACACTTGTGCCTGGCGCACATTTTCTTGTGTCCGCTAATTTACAAGGGGAGAGTTTAGTAGACCGATGTGTACTTAGCTGAGAGAAAATGGGTTTAACTCTTCTCCTTCCCCCAGAATGAGCCCTGGGAAGCTATGGTAGATGGGACAAGTGTTGGCATTGCTCCAGCTCCTTTCTAAAACTCTTCTATAGCTGAAACGGAGAAAAGCACATGTGCAAGAGCATGTCTCGATATATATTTGCCCTTCTCAAGCTAGGAATTGATTAATTCATTTCATGTAAATCTTAAAATGCTAGTCAGGGATGCCCGAATCTTTTATGTCTCTGGCCAGTCACCTATTCGCTCTTCTGGTGCAAGAGGGTGTTTCTCCTCCTCGCATTTCCAGTAGCTGCTCCCAAAGCTTGTAGGAGCAAGGTTAAACTTTTCTCCCTGCTGCTGTCCCCTGGCTGAAGAGCAAGAGCTGCTCCCAAGTTGCCTAATTATAAAGAAAAGTCTTGATACAGGAAATAATTTCAACAAATAGTCTTTCTTGTGCCTTCAGTTAAGGGCTTCTGTGCTTCTGCACATTCCTGAATCCGGGCATTTTTCCTGAAGCAAAATTTAAATGCCCATTCCACGCTTTGGGTTGCAGGTCTCCCATAGGTTCTCTAAGGTTTCCCAAATAGAAATTTGTTGTATACTCCTTCCATTCTGGGGATCAGTTTTTATTTTAAATAACTTTTACCACCTTCTTCTTCTTTTTCTTAACAAAAAGCTTGTACAGTTCTTAATGTAATCTGTTCTTCTCCTGTGTAAAAATAGGGTTCTCCTGAGCCTAGATTTAATATGCAAGCCTGCCTGAAACTGCTGATATGACACGTAGCTTAGTAAGTGAAAATCACTTTTGCTACATCTTTCCTCCACTAACTTTAAAAAAAAAAAAAAAAAAAGTTTGCAGTCATTCCCTGCTTAGTATAACTAGATGCCATACTTTAACTTTATTTTCTGATTTTCCCTCAGAATTCTGGGTACTGCTGCTGGACTTGTCATCACATTGTCATCGTGTCCTGGTGTGCGGGCTACTGTGGGCTTCTGTCTATGCATGGCTTTTTTCTTTTTCTCTTTTTTTTTAATCTTTAATAGGTAGAAATAAGTCTGTTTAGTCACATGTAGTTTGCAAAAGCCTTCAGAACATAGCTGCCACGCCGCCAGGTTTGAGGGCGCTGTGTGTTTTGTTTGTCAAGGTTGAATGCTTTTCTCTGTTCATAGACCGATGAACGTGGGGGAAAGTTATTTTTCAAACGAACTAAAGCATGAATACCTATGAGTTTTCTTAAATAACATATTAATATTAGTGGGTTCGTCTGAGATAAAAAGTTCCACTCTTGACGAGGAGCTTATTTCCAGTGAAATTGATGCAAACATTTACTAGAAACAATGAAGAATTTGGGCAGGGGGGAAGGCAATCAGAAAGAAAATCATCATTCTCTCTCTGGAAGGGCAGAAAACCTGGGTGGCATTTGAAAATATCTTGCTGTGCTATGTACAGTATGGGAAAACCGGAGCAAAATAAATGGAGTTTCTTGGATTCGAAGGTGAATCAAAAGGAACTGGCTTCTGCCTGGACAAGGCAGCCAGATAGGCCACAGTAACAGATCCACGTGATAAACCAAGAGGCAACTGCAGAGCTCCCCAGACAACTTGCCTGAAGTGCCTGCCAAGGAGGCAGATGCTGCTGCTGGAAGAATATCTTCCACAGTTGGGCATCTGGGTTCAGCGCTTTCCACGTAAGGGAGAGGGGTGGGAGCGTCAGGCTGGCCCCTGTCTTCCCATTTAATTATTTCAACATCCATTTTAGACTTTTGTAAATAACACGTGTTATCCTGCCTTTGTGCGGGGAAAATAAGGGGCAAGGAGAGGGGGTTTGTCTGGAATATATCCCTTCGCAGGGGTGTCCACGTGGATGGGTAAAGACGGAGTCGAGCTTGGCTGCCCTGTGCTCCAGCCTGGTCAGATGTGAGACAGCTCGGGTCTGGGAGTCGCAGAGCTGCCTTGTGGTGGCACGGAGCTCAACCTAATAAGCAGAGCAGGCTGAGATTCATTAATTTAACATTAATAAGCACAGCTTATTAGCTCAGGCACAGCGCTGTATAATACAGGCAGGCAGCTTCTGGAGCAGAGCTGCGTCTGCCCTCGCCAGCTCAGAGCCTGGTGCAGAAGACCCGGCCAGGGTGCTCTGCTCCCCTACTGCATTTTGCATTAGGGAGGAAAGAGTATTTTGCGGTCGCTGGAGGAGCTTCTGTGCAAACAAACACAAAAAAACCACCTCCAGGTTTTTAGATTGTATTGCTGGCTTATGCTGAGTCTTTAAGTCATTTAAACTTCTCGTGCCTCAGTTTCCCAGTGGGTGTGTAATAGCTACCTCAAGATGCTGCTGTGAAAGCAGGTTAAGGTACCCATCATAAAATAATGTGGGATCCTTAAAGAGCGAAATGCTCCTTCTGCCTTACTTGAATTATAGTTCTGTGAGTAAATCACTGGGTACAGGTAATGATTTCTGAGATAGGATTTGGTTGCTCCCCGTTCACATTTGTGCAGAGAACCAATACAAGGTTTCTGCATCACCTGATGTCCTGTCTATGCCTGCAAAATAGGACCAGAAAGGTATATCAGTTTTAACTGGTACCTGTGATTAGCTCACTCTGGGAGTAAAATTCACTTGTAGATAAGCAACAGGAGAGAGTGGAGTCCTGGGGAAATGGGACGCTGTTTTCACACATGTATGGGACAGCATTACATGGGCTTTATATAGCAAGCAAATATTCTCTAAATGTGTTCGAGTAGAACAGGTTGTTTTCTGTAGCCCTTTATTTGGGAAAATCCCTACTCAGGGATTTGTTGTTTCTTTCACGTGTAAAGTATATTTGTTTGATTTGCTCGTGTTTGGGAAAAACTATGAATAACCTAATAGTAGTAGTGCTCAATTATTTTCAGTATGAGTCCTAACAAAACAATGTCTTGTGGTGTTAGACTGACAAGAGCTATGTGATATGTCTGTTCAGCCCCATATTTTGTCTCTTCTGCTTACGAATAGAATAAATTTCATGCAAAAATGAATGAGGGACATTGGTGGGTTGTTTTTTTTCCCATCAAATGCAAAAAACTTAAAAGAACAGGTACCGCAACCCCAAGCTTTGCTTTTAATCCCCCTCCTGTGGGCTTCATACGCTGCGCTGTGACTTCTTGCAACTTCAGAGGGCTTGGTTTAAGAAAGATATATGGCACTGGTGTTAATCCCTGCTGCCAGGCCTTTCTCGCAGACTCTCTCATCAGCTGCTTTGTCTGGGTTTCTAAAGGAGGACCCTTCTGAAGTGCATTTCACATCGTTATTTGTGCTTGATCTGGACCTACTCCTGCAGACTGGATCGCTGCAGAATGAAACCAGAGTGCAGCCTCGCTGCTGTCAGTGATTTAGGGGAAGCGTAGCCTTCTGGGCGAAGGTTGGATTCTCGTGCTGAGCTCCTGTGTGTCCGTGAGAGATACGCTCTCATGTGCTGGACAGAAGGCACAGGCTTACACTGTCCCATAGCCCAGGTCTGCATAGCCCTGTTCTCTTATTTGTCTAACAAAGAGGAAAGAAAGGGGTAGGAGAAAGAAGGGAATGCCACAGAAACAGCATAACTGGGGTCCTCCAGTTTCTCCCCATCAGAAACCCCTTGAAGCCTGGTTCAACGTTGGGCAAGAACAGCCATCTCCACCAGCAAATACAGAAATTGCAGTAATATGCCTCAAAGCAAACCAGTTTACTCATTTTTTTTCAACTGATCGGAAGCTTGCAAACTTCCTGTGATTTACACCAAGAAAACCCTCTGACTGAAGAGGATGGTGCAAGGTGCAAGTCAGTGGTGAGGTTGGCACACTGTGCACATTGGCACCCCTCCTCTGAAGACTATCCCTAAGAGTGATATATTTCTATGTTTTGTAACCTCTGCAAGGTAGTCTTGTTTCCTAGGTTGATTTAAACAAACACACATCGCTTATATTTCCATAATATAAACATGTCATTACTAAAAGTGTATGTATGCTTCTTTATTCTCATTTATGGAGCCATGAGGCCATTCAGACTGGCCCCTGAGTTTTGCATTGACAATTTCAAGAGAACATACCAGTTTTTATCTGGGTTTTTTTGTGTTTTTAGTACCTATTCTACTGCTGCTCCCATATCAATGGAGCCAAGCTTATAGGCTAGCCCTATCCTTCCTTCCCTGAGGATGTGTTTCTGTGGCAGAGAAGGCTGACCTTCTTCAGACAGACTCAGACAATTCCTCCTGTAATGCTCAGATCCCCAGCTGCTTCAAATATCACATCTTCCTGCCTTCCATCGCTCTGTGCCTCTGTATTGCATCAGTATTCCTCTAGCTTGACCATGCTTTCTGCAGTGACACCTAGGTGAGAGCCTGTGCTTATTTAGGTAGTACTACTTCTGTAGAGTTGTAGTCAAGCCTGGTATTGTGTACATAAGCATTAGGAAGTATTGGTATTTTACTGTTTGTATTTTAGTATGGGATTTTTTTTTTCCTTTTCTTTTCTTTTCTTTTCTCCAAAAACCACAGGTCTTGGTCCAGTTTTGCCAGTCATTCTACACATACACAGCAGGAAACAATTGCTGTCCCGAACAGATTATGCTCTAAAAAGCCAAGGCAGACAAAGGAAGCATTATCATCATTTTGTAAACAAGGAACCAAGGCACAGAGAGATTAAGTGATTTACCCAAGGTCACCCAGAACATCCGGTCAAAGCCAAGAACTGAACCCACGTCTCCTGAGTCTCAATCAAGTGATTTAACTATGAGATCAAAGACTTATTGTGTATACCTGATATCTCTCCCCTAAGACATGGTAACAAAACTTTCTTCAGGTTAGGATCAATGCCACATGCAGCGCAGTAAATTTTGTATATGGCATATCTGTGCTGACAGCGTGTACCCACTTCTTGCTCTCAGGTTCTGCCCAGGAAATAATTTCCCTTATTATTCTTCCATTGACAGTAATAAATTATCGTCCTTCTCTAGATAACCCTCTGAAGGAGAGAGTGTGCACCCCTGGTACATCAGATGAATACATAGAAAACTGTTTTTCTGCAAGGCCAAACTCAGTCATTTTATGGACTATTTAAAATCCTTCCATGCTTAATGAAACGGGGACATTCCCACGGCTGTATGGACTTCATTTTGCAGTTTCAACTGGAAGCTGCAAAAGAAGATAAAGTATCTACATCTCTTATATGTATATGCCAGGAGAATGCAGCAGAAATGATCAGTATAAAGGCATCATTCATTATAAGCTCAGAGTAGTCTTTTATTTGGAGTTTTCATTACTCGCTCACTGGGGTCATTATATCATTCCTGGGATGAAATGCTCTTCTGTGCACAGGGCCTGCATGGGGCCCTGGATCCAACTTAGTCCCTTCAATTTTAAGGGTAGTTTGGCTGAAAAGTGACTGTGCAAAATGGCACCGGTTAGTCCCAAGAACAGGACAGCCTCGAAGGGAGGAACAAGATCCTGCCCTTTGTGTGCCCCTGAGCACGTGGTCTGTTTTTACTTTTATTGCCATGAAACACGAGAAGAAAACCTAAGGTGAGCATGAGATCCTGGGCTGACTTTGTGGGCTGACATCTCTTGCAAATGGAGCTCAATGAGTGCCAAAACCACAGCGGAATGGTAAGGTGGAGCCTCACAGCATCATTTTTCTGCCCCTGTGGTATCTCAGCAACATTAGGAGAGCGAAGATGCACTTCCAAATCTCTCCTCAGCGTTTCTGAGTTGTTAGTTCTGTGTTGTCACAACCTTCCTCGTGCGGTACAAGAGCTTGTAACGTATTTTCTTGGGTGAGGTTACTTCTATCATTACGTATAAAGGAGTTTGAAGGCCATGGATCTCGATGGTGAAAATATGGTGATCAAAAGGTCTATTGTTGGAGAAAGTCAAACCAAACTGGACAAATGCAATACTGGAACCTGTTGCGTTTGCCCAATTCAGTATACCTGTAGCATAGTAATCCTCATGTGTCTGACTGCATCGAAGGAAACAGAACCGTTCTGTTTTCTAATAGAGGCAAAATTCGTGCTTTTGCTTAGACATACTGATTTCTTGAGCAGGAATAGGATATACATAGATACCATAAATCATGCTTAGTTTTCCCGAAGAACGTAATTATCTTTCATATTTTGGATGACATTTCCAATAGGATTTGGACACCACACACCTATTCCTTTTAAAATTATCGATCTGTTAGTACCAGAGTTCTACTTACTTCTTCAGATGTTCAAAAAGGATTTTCATTGTGTCATAGTTTGGTCTGGGGAGCTTATTTACGAGGCTCCTTATGGATTTGATGCGAGTGGCGTTGTCCTGGATTTCTAAGAGGTGGGGAAAAAAGAGAAAATAACCACTTGAGTACCATATGAGGATATTACTTTGCCCATTACTGTATCTGGTACCTTAACAAGAAAAGCCATCATTAATATATGGTTAAAAACAGAATATGCCATACCTTCTATCACCTTAATAGAGAGCAAGAGTAATTTACAAGGATTAAAAATTCTCTCTTAATCTTAAGGAAGCATTTTCTGGTTCACAGAATTGTATTCTTATGCATTTCCTTTATTTTATTAGAGTATTAGACTATCATCCCATGCTAAAATACCTCCAAGCAGTGAGGGACCCACATCTTAAATGGAATTCCACTTTGGAATTACATTTGTCCAATGGTGCAGCTTCTGTGATGGATACACTTCCCAGGTAGTCCTTCTTGTCCTTTTTTCCTCATCATAATTAAATCAGCTATATTTATGAATCTTTGTCCTTAACATTACACCCCATCGTGTTTGGGAACATGAAAAGATTTGCTGTTCTTTTCAGTTGTGCTTTCTGGTGATAGATTATTTTGAGAAACTATTCCATTGTAGCTATTTTCTAATACCTGTAGCATCTCATAACTGTAATTTCTGCAGGAAAAAATTTGTATTTCAAGCTTAAGTTTAACAATAAAGAATGCAGTACTAAGGGCTTTAATCTCTCTTTTGAGGTGATAAGAACATTGCTATCATTTTTGTTAAGATATACCTTCCTGTTTTTAGCCTGATTCATAGTTTTGTGGGAAAGGTTTGACTGATATTTCCATCGATTCGTATAAGATGTTGCAACTAAAGCAAAGTCATGTACAACTGTGCTTTCGTTTAGGAACAGATTAGATAAGGTGCCAGTAGGTCTGACGCAGGGAAAACATCTTGCATGTTACATGCCCTAGATAACCTGAGAATACTTTTCTGATCTTATCATCTATGATTTAATTATCACCTATCATTCTTCATATATGTTCCTTTTTAATATTCATATTACCCTAGCACCCAGAGATCTCAAGCAGGATTGAATCCCAGTTGCAGTAGGTGCTGCATAAGCATGGATTGGTGAATAGTGCCCTGATTCAAAGGTTTCACCAAAAAAAAGTTTCAAGAAAAAATTTCCTGTGATCAAACTGAATTTAAAAATTAAAATGACTAGGATAATATTCCTTCCTTGGCATGTGTTCCTAATTCCTGTTGAGATTAATGCTTCATACACACAGATATAGTTGTATATATCTATATTGTTTACAATTTGAACATTCACATAGATATGAAAGACAAGAGCTCAGAGTAGTCAATGCATAGGTATTATTTTCCAGTAAAAACCCCCCAAACTTTCATATAGATTTATTCTGTAGGAAGCCATGCAATTGACAGTAGTGATAATGAAGTTACACACAAATGAAGAATACACTTGCTGTGTATTTTACTCTTGGTCTGATTTGACCTATAAAGAACCTTAAATTCTGAACGGCACAAACTCCCCCAGTCTTGCAACCCACTCATCCCTTGATATTTTCTGCCACAAGCCATTTGTACTGTTTATTTTTGTCCCATGGACGATCTGTCCAGTGGAAATAAGATTGAAGCTACAAATGAAAATGATAGGAAATTTGCAAAAGCGAATTTTTTGTAGGAAGGGGGTACAAATTCTGTGGGCTTTTTATTTGTGGTGTGCATACATGCTATGCTCTTACTAGATAAGTTATATTTAGATTGGGGCTGCCCTGGCTGTACTGCAATTTCTCAAATAAAGCTTCTCAAGTTTATTTTTTAATTCTGTTTTCTCCTGAGAGTTCAACGGACTTGAGTGGAACTGAAACGCCGAGGTAGGGAAAGACCCAGTGGAAGGAAAAGCTCACTGTTTGTCCGTTGCAGCATATTTGCAAGGAAATGTCGTACAGTAAAACTTTATCGTGCTCTCTTGAAGGAAGTGTCTCTGTTCTGTGTTGATTAGCACAGATACCAGCTTGGTAACCACATTCCCTACAGAAACAGCTACTTTACACAGGTTGCGCTTCCTTATAAGGTGTATTTGTAAAAGAAATAAACTAAAAAGAGCAGTATTCATTTACAAAAGAGATTATTTATTGAGAGAGAGGCAAGGGTAGAAAGCTTTGTTTTAGGGCTTACTGTGCCAAAGTCGTCAGTGCCGATAGACAGGAGAAGAGATCTTTAGGTAGGCTCTAAAGTACAAAGCCCGTAGAAATGTTGCATAAAATTATTTTGTGAATCGGTCTATTTGTTAATTGTTAGTCTATTGTAAAAGAAGAAAAAACAGGCAACATTTGGTAACTTTAGTCAGCATTTCTGAACTGGGAATGATAAACACCTCTGCCTGGCTCTGGCATTTATCAGTACTGAGATATTATTACCACATAGAGTCACAGCATGGTTACTGTTATCATCAAAAAAAAAGCCAGCTAATCTTAATGGTTTGTAAAGCCGTTACCTGCACTGGTCTGACATTTATCATGATCATTTTACCACATGAGTCCTACATTGCAAAGGTATTTTATCTGGAAGGGACATCACTATGAATTATTATTTGCAGCTAGGTAGAAAATTGTATGTTGTAGATACCTTTTCTCATTATAAATCACAGTCACATTTCACCATTTCCCACACAAAGCTGCTGAGCCCAGGCTTTTTGCCATAACACTTAGTCTCGCTCCCTTTTATAGTTCCATGAAAATATTGGGTACTCTTTCATTAAAATGGTTGATATTGGTGGTTTTTTAAATGCTATATACACGCTTGATTTTTCTCTAGTATAAAAGAATTTGTTTTTCCACTTGAGAAGCTAAAGAGAATAAACTGTTCATTTTTTTTTTTTTTTTTATTGAAGCTTACTCTCGCTCCAGTTTTTGTGGCTGGGCTTGTCTTTACTCTTGACCTTGTTGATGGAATATTTAACAGATCAGATGCAAGATCTTATGTTTCATTTGCAATACCTATGTATTTGCTTTATTTCTGTAAAGCCTTGAGTTCCACTTTCCTAGAAATTTTTCCCTTTCAGATTTCTAAGTAGAAAGATTTTTCTTTTTAATTTGAATTTTCTGGAGATTTTCTCTTTACCATCCTCAAATGGAGGGAAGCAACTCTTAAACAAGGGTTTGTATAAATAGCTGTGGAGAAGGTATCAGCCTTCTTGCGCTGTATTATGAAGCCTAGCAGTAGAGGGTGCAAAGGAAGGAAAACACTCTGAACAGCTGTTAAATTCCCCAGCCAAGTCTAGAAAAGGAAGCAGACCGGTTTTGATAAAAATGAAACAATATTATTTTTCATTATACTCTTTTTATTGTGAAAATCAGTGAAAATCTGGGGAAAAGATTCCCATTTTGGAAAGTTAGACTCTCTTTTCCCTGTGAAGATTTCTGAAGGAAAAGGGTTGTCATAATCGCATATATCAAATAAAGAATGAGAGGACGGTTAATCCTTTTTGCATTTTTGGGGCAAAATATGGAAGAAGTAGGTGATAATTTCAGCAGATCAGGATACTCTGAAGTGAATCGCAGATGGTTTTCCATGTAATATTTTCATAGAACATATATTTAGAATTTGGGTTACTGTCTTTAAAAATAGGGCTGGCTCCCTTTGACGGAGCAAGACTATGGAGATGCTCTCTTGTTTATATTTAAATGAAGAATGCATTGAAAAAAAACCCCCACTTAATATTATATAAGCTTTTTTGTAAATGAGCTATGGATCAACATTTGAGCACAGAAGAAAACATGATGCGTCTGTAACATTAACAGTGGCTGGGTAAAAATGAATGAAGAAAGTAACCTTTAGCACTCGTGTCCATAAAGAATACTTAAGCAAATCCCACCGAATCTTTCTTTTAATCATTAATTTTAAATGGACATAAATGTTTACAACAAGCCACTTTGTTTCAGAACAGGAAGTCCAGGGTTTATCTCCAATAACTCACGTTTGCTAGGAAGGGATGTATGTCTCTAACCTGACATGCATTCATTATTTTGTAAGGTACTGGAGTCTGACCCATGACCCTCCTCAGACCTACTGCATTATTCATGTCTGCCTCACTTTGTGTAGTTTTACTATAGCGCCCATTTCCCTTTACCAGGCGTTTCAGTGGCTTGTGCATGTTTAATGTTAAATGGCATTTATGGCTCACATTAATGCCTAATTTTATCACGAGCTATGGTTTCTTTTTATGCTCTCAAGCCTCACAGCTGAACTGCTGAAAAAACCAGTGATTTATGATTCTGCACAAAATATCAAACTATCGATCTGCCACCTAATCTATGTTTTGTTGTTGTTGTTGTGGTTTTTTCGGCATGGTTTTCTCTGATTTTCTTACATGGCTCTTCTCACCTTGTTTTGTTTTTTTGGATAAGATTTCTGCTGTGGTTAAAACGTCACACACTGTTGCTACAGCAAAATCTGTCTGCCAAGAGTTTTTCCAACAATTTGCGACTGATTCAGCTGCCGAGAGAAAGACAGGTCTTGTCTGGGGCTTTTTTGGTTTGTTTATTTCATTTATTACTTTTTTTTTGTTTTTAATCGGAACTGAGTGGTTTAGGTGGATTTTCAAGTGCTAATGAAATTGTGAGACTTATGGCGCTGGCTACAGCCAGCCGTAGTGTGGGCAGACGCTCTGTGAGCTTCCCCACTGTGCTGCTGTGCAAGCATCCCCGCTGTTATGTTTGCTATAGTTTTAATGTCTGTGAAAAATTCCTGATGCAACTAAATTATGTTCTGCCCTCTTGTTTGTATAAATAAACACCCGACTTAGCCAATTCATCTTGCTCTTGCCCATTTTAGAAGCTTGCCCTGTCACACAATGCTTAACCCCAGTCCTTGATAGCTTTGGTGTTATCAGGGAATGAAAACTTGCTTAAAAGAGAGTGCTCTGTTGGCTTGATTTTTTTTTTTTTGCAGAGACCTCAACTGCCCAAAACTCTGCTTTCATTTGGTCTTCATATTCTGGAAGCCATGCTGGCTAAAATACACAGATTTCTATGTATACGTATATAGATAAATTATTCATATCACTTTTAATGTCAGGATATTTTAATGTTACTGTATGCAACATAAAAGTCCCAATTTTAATCACTCGCAGTACGCTATAGCAATCGTCTCGTGCAGATACTTGTAAAATATTTTCTTGTTTTAAAAAAAAAATCTATAAGAAGCATTCAAACTAACTAATGTTTGCTATAAGGAAAACAACCAATTTGTGATCTGAATTGATTTTACTTTTTATTCGTGCCTCAGAAATAGATGTTGCAAAAGAAAATGAGAATTGCGTGAAATCTCTCTATATGGGCAATTGATAAATTCATCCTATGTGATAGAAAGTGGAGTTTACAATGAATATTCATACAACTTTTGCGATCCATTAGCAAGACCCAAGACAATGAGTTCGCAACTCAGTCCCATTTAACAAAAATATATGTGGAATTAATGGGAAAAAACAGCACTTAGAAAAGTTAAACTTTAATGTATCAAACTCCAGGTGCCGGAGTTGGAGGGAAATAACCAATAATAGTCATTTTTTACATATTTGATGGGACTGATTATGCAATGTGCAACTCTAAATGGCTTATAGCACATTGTAGCATGGTTCCATCCCATTGGCTACAGTAGGGTGCAGGCAGATGGATGACAGTGACAAGGAGAGAAGTGCTTTTGCTTAGCCGTGCGTTAAGATGCCATCCAGAAGCTCTGTGCACTGCAGACACTTCATTAGGATGCCAGGATAATGGTAAACTACCACTCAGAGTGACACCCCATTTCCTGCTTACTGAGCTCTCCAACCTCGGCAGATGTCAACAATCTCACAGTGCTACAGAGCAGACCTAACTTTCCAGGCACTTTGACTCCAATTTTTTTCCCTTAACAGTGCCATACATTACATGCAATATGTAACAGCAAGTACCAAACAGAAAACAAAATTTGCTGCCCTAATTATAACAAAGCAGCATCTGAGTTAGGTACTGCATGCCCAGCGTACATACAACCAGTCAGGCAGCATAAAAGAGGAATGATCTTTGTCGCTCGATTTTGGGGGTTAATTAGACTTAGGACTTTGATAGCTAATGGGTAGTCTGATCCCGACTGAAATGATTGTGCTTCACTGCTAACTTCTACCAAGCGTCGGAAAAATATGCTGAGCTCTTTCCTGGTATTTCATACGCTGTTACAGCCTTGTGCGGGGTTTTCTGCACAGAAAGAGCAGACTTGAGCATCTGGACGGTGTGATATTTTCTCTGCAAATGCACAACTCGAGGCCGTAACGCACCTCCCCAACAGCAGTTAAAGCCAGCAGAGAGACTACGCTGTGATGCTTGACCTGCACTCCTTTCCAGAGAAACACAAATAGCTGCTCGCACTTTCAAAAATTGTCTTCAGATACAGAAACGGTATCCATAAGGTCACTATTTCTAATTT